>NC_056747.1:335433350-335715850 GCF_019279795.1 Protopterus annectens | reverse complement strand
TCTCCCTCGTCACAGCAATCTGCCTACCCAGCATCCCCAACAGTGCATCCCACAGGGAATCTTTAGATTCCACCAACTCTCCTCACTCGCAGAAAATATGTTCCCAATTACCTCTTTCTTCCCTGCCACACCCTCAACATTTGCTGTCTACCTGAGGAAAATTCTCTGGAGTCTACTTAGGGTATAAAAATATCTAGGTAAACATTTCCAAGCAAAAATCCTAAATCTTCTAGGTTTTGTTGCATATTTGGGAGCCATACATATATCCTCCTATTGTTTCTTTGTGAATTGCTTATCCAGTCCCTCTTCCCAATACTTACTAACCTCCTCTGATTGATACTTATAGTTATCATGCAATATTTTATATGCTGTACTAATTACTCCTTTTTTAATGGCAGCTTCTGTTCTAGATTCTACTAAAAACTCTATTATTCCTAATGAATGGGGTGTTGAGAACATTACAGCATTTTTGAACCACAAGAAATGTTTCACCAATGACATGGTTAATCTGTTATGCACGCTTCTTGAAATTGTATTAGAGAATAATGATTTCATTTTTGAAAATGAACATTTTCTGCAGAAGGTTGGCATAGCCATGGGCACTGCCTTTGCCAATACCTACGCCAACCTGGTACTGGTTCAATGGGAGAAAACATTTTTTGTTGCACAATAATGCCTTTTCAGACTATATTATTTGGTATGTGCGTTTCGTGGATGATATGTTTTTGCTTTGGCAAGGCACTCAGTCAAAACTAGAGGGGTTTGTGACCTACATGCATAATACCACCAGTTTCCTTAGATTTACCTACAATTACTCCTCTGTAGAGATATAATTATTAGATGTGAAGGGCAGTAAAACAGAACATAATATCTTATGTACTAGTGTATTTAGGAAACCGACTAGGAAGAACACCTTTTTGCATAAAAACAGTATGCACCCTAGGCACGTTACATGCAATGTGTTGAAAGGCCAGGTTTATCGAATAATGAGGTTACATAATGATGACTCTCAACTATGTATAGCGCTTGACTCTCTTAAGAATGATTTCTTACACAGAGGTTATAATGGGAAAGAAATTGATGCCTGTATCACCAATGCTTGGCAAGAAATGGAAAGGAGATGTAAGGCCTATTATAATGATTCAGAAGCACCCCATAGTCCACAGGCGTTATCTGCTATGACAGATACTTTGAGGGTACCCTTACCCTATTCCAGTGACATTAATAATTACTGCAACATTATAAAAAAGAACTGGAATATTTTACTTACAGTAGAAGAACTGAAGGGCGTCTTAGATACTACACCACATTTTACTTTTAAAAATAACAAGTCACTTAAGAAGCATTTGTGTTATAGATCACAGCATCAAAATGGAACTGTTCGATCCAGCAGGAAGGGCACTTTTGCCTGTTGGTCTTGTGCAGTGTGTAAGCATATTCTTTTAGGTTTAGTTTAAATACATCCTTAAGTGAATCTTAAAATCGAGTTAGACTTCTATGCTGACTGCAAAACTGTCAGCATCATTTTTTTAGTAGCTGTCAGGTTTGTCCTGCCTTTTATATAGGCATGACTAATCGGTCTTTGAAAGATAGAATTTTGGAACATTACAGGGATATTAGAAACAAAAGAGAGACCAATGCTTTAGCACAGCACATCATTCAGCATGTCCCAGGACATAATTTTAAGTTCTTAGTTCTGCAGGTATTGGATGTGGGAACTAGAGGGAGTGATGTTAACCGTACAGGATTTGCAGGACAGAAATGGATTTTATTGTTTAATGCAGAGAAACTACCTGGTGTAAATGTGGTATCTAGCCTCAAACCTTTTCTGAAAACACATCCACTCAAACATTAGCTTTTATTTCTGTACAATATCATATGTATGGACATAAAATTTTATATTTTCTTGCTTGTGTAATTTCCAGTATTTTATTTTTTAGGCTTTGCAACTTGAACCAGTGTGCAGTTTTTCCTTTGACTATACCTTTTATTCTAAATGGCTTAATTGATTTTAGAAATTCATTGGCTAGTCTCATTTTAAATTGAGTGCTTGTTTCATTCAGTTTTCAGTCTGATAAAGCGATGTAATCGTGAAACGCTTAATTTTAAAGTTTTATTTTAGTTTGAATAAACATTTTTCAGTACTCATCCGTGTTAGTGTGGTATTTGCTGTTATTTTTTGGTTATCATTTATAATCTACCCAATCATTTTCAGTCAAACATTACATAGCTCATTTAAGTCCTGCCTTCTTTTAAACCTTATTTATCTCCTGTATGTATTGTTTCCACAATTCCCATTTTTCCAATACAGTTTGCTCCTATCCTTTCCTAAAGATCTCAATTCCAGTTGTTTTATCTCTGTTACTATATTCACTACTTCTAGTATAGTTAGTTTGGATTTTGATTTCCATTTTCTAGTAATTGCTTTTTTGGCAGCAACCATAATTAGACACAGCAAGGCCTTCAATGACTAGGCAATTTCAATTCTGTATTATAGCACAGAAAACTCATCTCCCTCGTCACAGCAATCTGCCTACCCAGCATCTCCAACAGTGCATCCCACAGGGAATCTTTAGAGTCCACCAAGTCTCCTCACTCCCAGAAAATATGTTCCCAATTACCTCTTTCTTCCTTGCCACACCTTCAACATTTGCTGTCTACCTGAGGAAAAATTCTCTGGAGTCTACTTATGGTATAAAAATATCTATGTAAACATTTCCAAGCAAAAATCCTAAATCTTCTAGATTTTGTTGCATATTTGGGACCCATACATATATCCTCCCATTGTTTCTTTGTGAATTGCTTATCTAATCTCTCTTCCCAATACTTACTAACCTCCTCTGATTGATTCTTATAGTTATCATGCAATATTTTATATGCTGTACTATTTATTCCTGTTTAATGGCAGCTTCTGTTCTAGATTCTACTAAAAACTCTACCAGTTCTGGTCTTTTGTTTAGGACCCTCTATTTCTTTCTCTTTGCCTATACTCTGATATCAATCCTTGATAGGGAAGGCAATCTCTAACCTGCAGTCCAAATAAATTCTTGGCATCTTCTCATTCTATCATCTTTCTCTCTCTAGTTATTTGCTCCCAATACCTTGGTTTCTTTGCCAGTTTTCTTCAATAAATTCTGGCCCCCTCTTGCCTATGGTCTATATTCCTGATTGCAATTGTCCCTATCAGCAAAGTCTCCTTTCTCCATTCCCTTGTTGGCTTAGTTCTTAGGATACTTTCTGTTACTTTGTAGATATAATATTATGTATGATTGTTGTTATCCTCACTCCTAGACTTAAGTTAACCTAAAAGAAAGGTTATCCATAGGTTCATATATTAGTACTAAGCTAACTGCCCTTGCGAGACATTTTAAGCTTAGCCAATTATCCCTTGTGAGACTCAAACCCTGCATCTTGTGCTTGCAAGGCAAACACCTTAACCATTAGGCCACCCTCCCATATGTGTTGCAGCCTGTGCTCCTACTAAGTGCTAAATGGTTTTGTCTTATCCACTCTCCCAGCTGGGAAAACCTCTGAATGCTTTCAGAGAACATTATCTCCTAATCAGTTTCTCTTGCCTTTTTTGACCAGCCAATCACTCTCCACCAGACTGTAACCAATTTCTCTTTATCATATTGTCTCCATGGAGACATGAGAATCAGACAGCCAATTTCTCATTATCAGATTGTCTCCATAAAGACATGAGAACCAGTCAATTTCTCTTTGTCAGACTGCTTCCATGGATACATGAGGGCCAGATACAGAATTGCTACTGCGCATGCATTCATGTGCTAGAAATAAAGCCTCATAACATTCAATATTTGTTTTTCATTTATTTGCTTTCTCTTAAAGCATGTTACTAAATCAATCTGTGGTTTTTAATCCAGTCATTTCCCCATGCAAGAATGAGAAAAACAGATTAATTTTACTTTTGTCATGCTGTTTTAACCAGTTTTTTTACATTGCCGTGCATACATTCTTAAAACTGAACAAGAATAAAGAGAACAGAGAAAGAAAGGAAAATCAGCACCTATTTACAATCCCCATTACATTTCAAAACAACTGAGAAAACTTAACTTTACAGCATGCAAAGTAAACCATGCACGACAAAAATAGTACTAGTAAGACATTTTTTCTTTACTTACAGTTAACTTTCTCCCCTCTCTTCCCCTTCCCAAAGCATTTTTCTGAACATTAATGACATGAAGTAGAGCATATACTTTCACATCCCCACAAGTCAAATGAAAAAGTCTAATATTTCCAGATTGTCTTGATCTATTTCACAAATATAATTATTGCACTGTAATCCCACATTAAGTTACTGGTTTTACAACTGTTCATCTCCCTCTCCCAAATCCTGTCTCTGACTCATTTCCAATGTACTCTTGATTCTTCTAGTTAACTCTCATGCTCCTTTCCTTCTCTCCAACATTTTCCATCTTCATTACCAGAAGAACAATAAGCAGAATCTCCTTCTATTTCACAGCTCACTTTTTGTTGGACAAACTTTTGTAATTCCTCCTTAGCATCTGCTTCATCAAAAAAGATTTTATCCCTCCAATGAAGAATACCTTGAAGACAACAGGGTACAGCAGTTTGAATCTCACACCTGCATCTCAACAATCCCTCAACAGTGGAATGAATTTACTCCTCTCTGCCTGATGTACAGTACATAATCATTATCCACAAATACTCTCTCACTTTTAGTATTTTGTCCTTCTGCCACAGTTTTATCAGAATTTACTCATTCTGCTGGTAGGATTGTATCTTTACTATTAAAGGTCTAGGTTGCTTTCTCATAGCCAGGTGTGGGGCATACACACAATGTGCCCTTTCAACTAACAACTCCTGCTGTGGAAAACCAGTCCAGTTGCTTAGTTGTACTTTCATAAAATTAATGCAGTCTGTTACTTCTAGCTTCTCTGGTATAACTAAAAATCTCAGGTTTTCCCTACGTGCTCTGTCCTCTAATTCTATTATTTTTTTAAACATTTCTTCCTGAACATATGCAGTCAGCCTTTTCTTCATTTAAACCTCTGATTTTTGCAGCTTTATCACCTCATCTGAATATCTGTTTAAATCTTCTTCCATTTTTCCAGTCTTTTGTTGTTTTTGTTGATATAGTCCATCAGTGTTCAGTTTATTTTAACCAGATCTGTGTGCATTTGTTTTATATCTTCCTGAAGGTTACTGAAAGTCATGTCTGGAGGTTGCATTGCTTTTTGCTGAACAGTTGCAGAATTTTCCCCAGTTAGTGTTTCTTCTTCACTTTTGGAGAGGATTTTTTCCAGGTGCTCTGTATTTCTTTTTTCTTGGCATCCAGGCAGTACAGTTGCTAGCCAGTTACTGAAATTTATCCATAAACACAAAAGTATACTGGCCTTCTCTGCTGAGTTTTTGTTTTCACACTGGAAGAGCTAGAGTTAAGCTGTTACTCAATGAGCAGCCATCTGGGAAGTCCTCAAAGTGGGATGACTTTTGATCTTATGTACTCTGGGATAATTAAGATTAGTTATCTGAGGCATTTTGCTTTTTAAGAAAAAAAATAAGATGAGGCTTAGATGAAAAATAATGTGCTAAGACTTTTCTGACAAAGTAAATATTACCAGGAAGATAGTCTTTCAGGAAAAAATGTCTTTAAGTCAACAGAATTTGCTATCTCAAATTAGAGGGGGAAGGTCAAAGATGAACTTTAAGTATAAAATAACTGAGGCCAAGTTCAAGAAAGAAGGCACATAATACAGAACCAAGGTAGGATCACAGTGCTATTAGGAAGCAATATTTTCCTATCTGGTGATGAAATCTAGTCCACTTGGTATTATTATATGTCTTTTGAGTTGACTGCTTTTGTGGGAATTTTAGGAATTTGATAACATCTGTTGACTCCCTGACCCCCACCTCAGTTCTGCGTTGGTTAGAACCACAGCAGGCAGAATTCTCAGGATTCTATCCTTTCTGGTAAAAACCTGCACTAAATAGTTGAAAATCTCAAGGTCCCTCTCTAATTTGAAGCTTGAAGTCTCTCAGTCTTCTTATGGTTGATTCATATCCCCCAAGAATATCATCCTCTTCCTCCTACTCAGCTCTTTGATTTTTCCTCCAGTCAATCTGTAGCTCTGGAGGTTTAGAGAATGGCCAACTTACCTGAAGACTGGGCAGGTCACACAACCACTTGAAGGAAAAGCAGCAAAACAAAAGAAAGCAGGATGGTGTAGCTGAAGTTTTGAGATCAAAGGTCATGTAGTATCGACATAATGACAGTATGAGATTTGTAGATAAGATTCAGTTTGTTACTACATATGGGTCCAATTCATTTAAAATCAGAGATAATATTTCCAGGCACTGGGTAGTATTGTTTTCTAATAACTATATGGGTTCAGTTTTAACACCTAAATGTTCATACACCTACCAGAAAGGACATACTTTATAGGTTCATATGTAGTTAATAGACATGCAGTCCAGGAGATTATTGAGAGCCTAGCCAAATTTCCCAATTACCCCATAGCACTGTCTGAAGTGACTTGCTCAAGGTTGAACAAAAGCTGGTGGCATAGAGGGTTAAGGCTATGAGGTGCAATTCCTGTGGTAGAGTGTTTGATTCTCTCAGACCACATTTGCCTACTGTGTGGCACTAACCAAATCACTTAACCTGTCATTGCTAAGGGGTAACTGGGAATTTGGGCTAGGCTCCTTAATGGTCCCCTGGACCACAGACATAGTAACTGCCTGTGAGTGAATCAAACTCTGTACCATGGGAAGCAGCTCATTAATAACTCAAAGCCTTAATCCTCTGTGTCAGCTGTCAAGAGTTTGAATAATTGTGAAAACATACATTTTCATAGTAGAAGAAAATACTATTGTAACACTTACATGGAAATTACAAATGTGGAAAATGTTCTCTTTTTTCGTTTTACAATAGTTAAGATATCTAGATCTTTTTATTTCATTTTTTAAAATAGAAATCTATTAATGTCAAAAGATCTAGTTAACATATTCATTTTTAGGGGGTGTAGATATTTTGCCCACTGCTTCTGTAAAGTTTTTTGTGTCAGTCAGAGAAGTAGGATGTTCAAAATTAGGACTGCAGACCATTTAAGTAAAATTAGATATAACAAAGTTACTAACAATTCACTTAAAGATTATTTGACATACACATGGGCTACTTTTTTTCATTTATTGGTATTGTTAAAGCGTACATGCAGGTCAGCCAGGGTTTTGACATGAAGGAAAGATGCTAGATTGTAAAACAAATAGAGGGTTTTATTTCCCCAGGGCTTAACTGGGTGCAATATTAACAATGTGGGTGTTATTTTTACTTTTCCCTTGGTTAAATGAATCATGTCGATTTTAATAATGTGTAGTTTTGTTTTATATGCATGATGCTGTGTTTCATTGCTATAAGAAACTTGTCACGATATTTCTTTATGGGATGTGAAAACAGCAGAGTTTTAGATGCATTAAAGAAACCCACTGTATGAGCTCAACTAATTTTTCTGAGATTTTTCACCTTTTCTTGGCATAAACGTTTGATGTTCACAGTTCCTATGTGCTGACATTGTACTGTATTTGCTACTTTGATTTCATCATCAGAACACTGTTAGGTGAAATTTGACTACCTCTGAATCTTTTGACAAGGTTCCTATTCTCTACACGGTATACTCTCTAAACTTTTTTACTCCATGCATTGCTAAAATTTTAAATGAGTGCACTGAAATTTCCATAAAATTCCAACAAATTTAAGGTAAAATTGCTTCTCTGAGAAAAAGGAACAATTTATGAAATACTAGCTGTAGATGTAACTGCATATCTCTCAACCCCTCAGACCAAGAAATCTGGGCAAAGACAAAAATAATGGGTATGTCAAAGGCCCAAAAATATGGAGAAATGTTAAATACTGTTGTTATAAACTTTGAAAGTTGCTTTACTAACAGATTTTGAATTACATTCATTTTCTGCAGAATGTGAAATCTGAAACTCAAATGCATTTTATTATTTAGTAACTTCAGTATCTATGATTTACCACAAAAATAGAAATTGTAAGAGGAACAGACAAAAAAAATGAAGCAGAAATCTTGTCATTTGGGAGGTATGCATAGATGTGTGTGTGTGTGTGTGTGTGTGTTTGTGTGTGTGTGTGTGTGTGTGTGTGTGTGTGTGTGTGTGTGTGTGTGTGTGTGTGTGTGTGTGTGTGTGTGTGTGTCTAAGTGCAGTTTCATTATAATAATTTTTTCTATAGCACTACTAAAAAAAACATGACATACCTTATTTTACAATAAAATCTATGTATTTAACATAATATTAGATCAGTTTGGAAAATTCAGTCTTTGTTATAGTATTTATGTACCCTGTGCACACACTGTATAATGGATAAAACTTTTCTTAAGTTGCTCTTGCATCTAATCCTTCCTGTGATGCTCTGCATCTTTCTCCTAAATTTCTAGTTTCAGAGCACATTGTTAATAAAATCTGATTTTCCCAAATGTGTCTAATATTATGGTAAGTACCTAATTTTCATATCTGATAAGGAGATTTGTACTTCATTAATCATTGGGACAAAGCTCCTAAATGTACTTCATGGGTGGCTGGCCTAGTAAAGCATTCCTATAATCACTACAGCCCCAAAGGCAGATCTGGGACTAAAAGCAATGGTCCAATTTGTACTGCTTAGCAAAAGTGATCAGCAAGGACCATGCCACAGCTGGCTCATCTGCTGCCCAGTGCCACTCCTTAATCTAACAGAAAAAAGTAAGATCTGGTACTCTTCCTTCATAAGGAGGAACACCCAGTTAGTTCTCTGTGTCACACCCTCATGTTTTGTGTGAGTAGCAAGAGACCATACTCCAATTTGATACTCCTCTCTACTAAGAAGGAATGCCCGGTCATTTATGTTACTCTGTGCCCTCACATCTTCATAAGGAGAGACAAAAATGGGCCTGCTGATTTTAACCTTGCACCTAGGGCAGCTGCCCCCCCCCCCCGGCTACATTTCTTTAACAAACTGACACAGCATAAATGGTATCCAAAGACTCCTTTCAGATTAAAAAAAAAGTACTGAGGTGGCAAATACTTTAACTAAATGAGCCTTTGGCCATTGAGGTAATTCCTTCTTGTACTTATGACATACAAAGGGAATCCATTTAAAATGTTGGGACTTGGATTGTTGAATCCCGAAATGTGGACAACAAATGACTGAAAATTTATACGTAACCAAATAAACAACTAGATAAATATGGCAGAAAATGTCACAACCAAAAAACAACCACCATAATAAACTCCAAAAAACTTTAATAAAACAAAATCTGTAGAGCATCATCCAGTAAGCACTTGCATCTACTGTTAGACTTCTTCAGACTGAATGAATAAAAGCAAAGCTCAAAATTATATACTGCTTCAATAAATTATTCAATTAAATAATTAATTTAATAAGTGCCTGCTCCAATGTTTTAACCTCTTTCTTTTTAAATATACTTTGACATTTCCTTTGTCATTTTAATCCTGGAGGACTGCTGGCATCTAACCTCAATATCCAGCAGTATTCTCTCCAGTCTAATTAATCCTCAGCATCCAATCTATTTTTAAAATCAGACATATGGTCAAGAAGTAAAAATGTAGGTGAACCTTCCCATTTTGTTCTTAGTTCCTTCCCCTGTTTGCTTTCAGACAGACTATTAAAGAATTGCCATGAGTGACTGATTATCTGGTGACTATGGACATAAAATCCTTGTATCCCATGATACCTAATGACATTGGAACTGAACTTGTTAGAACAGAATTAGTACATTCTAAACTTTTTACTAATGACATGGTTATGTTCATTATGGAATTACTTCATGTTATTCTGTCATAGAATTTTTTAATTCAATGTTTCTTTCTTCCAGCAAATGAATGGGGTGGCGATGGAAACGGCAATAGCTCCCAGCTATAAATGTTATGTTTTTATGATATTATGGGGACAGGAACACATTCTGAACAATGTTTTGTATAATAATGTAGCATATTATGGATGTTTTATAGAGGATTTGTTTTTAGTTTGGAAAGGAAAGTTAGATTTGTTATGTTTTATTTAAAGTGTGAATACTGCCTGCAATTATCTAAAAGTTTACTTCTTGTTGTGATTTAAAGAAGGTAAAATTTTTAGATGTGGACGTTTATAATGAGGGGAAGGAACTAAGAACCAAAATATGTAAATAGGAAGTACAAATAATTCTTATTTAAAATATGGAAGTATGCATCCTATAGGTATGAAAAATAATATAATTAAGGGACAGTTAAAAAGAGTAAGTGATTTAACTGATTGAGATAAATTGTTTTTAAAGAAGAACCATCTTTATGTTCCAAGTTTATTTATAGGGGTTACCCAAAATTTTAGTAGAGGAAATGGAATGAAATAAATGGATTTAGAAGTAATAAGGAGAAGAACATAGAATCATCTAGTACTAAGGATAAAAATTATAAAATGGGAATGTTGGTACAATATTCTCTAGATGGGAAATGTATTAAGGAAGTGGCAAAAGATAATTGGAAATTCTTTAGTAGTTTCTCAGATATAAAGGGGGTTGTGGGGGAAGCTTCTGTTTTTATAAATAAAAGAAAAAATAATTTTAAGAACATTTTTCAAAATAAGTTAAATTTTAAAAAAGAAAAAGGAAGAGAGAAAGGGAATGTTCAAATGTTTAATTGTAATGATTGTAATTATTTACAAGCTGATATGAACATTTTTTTAGTAATAATATAAAGATTTTAGTGAATGGATATTACACATGTAGGTCCCAATTTGTAGTATATCTATGTGCAGTTCAAAAAGGAGGAAAAAGGTACCAAAATGTAACAAACCAAACAAAAGAAGTAAGCACCTTGATAGCCGTTCAACCCTACCAAAATTTATTTGAAGCACAGCAAACACATAAAATAAAATAAATGCTGAAACACCAGTACACAGTATGTTTTCATCCGTGACTTCCTTAGAACAATGGCAAGTTTGCAAATTCAACAATATATATCTCAGCTCATCCTTGCTAATTGATTGATTAATACCAATGAACTTCAATTACGAAAGACAATTAGTTAGGGTGCTGCCCCAAATCATTTGATACAAGTATGTTTAGTTTGCAAGTACACATTTATACATAAAATGAAATGCTAAAACCTTTTAAAACTTTTTTAAAATCCTGATACATTTAATCTAATACATTAGAACATAAAGATAAAAATGTTAAAACTTTAAACATTCATCAATGAAACATATAAATAAATATAAATATATGAATGTGTATGTACATAGAATAAATATATATTACATAAAATAAAAATACACCATCTGAAATTAATATATGTTAGTGACAAAATTAAATAAGGGGAATTTGTATGATAAATACACATCAAAACACTGTGTGTGTATTAAAAAATTGCTGATAATACATGTGCAAAACTTACAATTTAGCAGCTCGTAATTTCAAAACTGGTGCCAACGACACCATGTCATTTAACCCGGGCCATCTATTGGCTTCTAAAATCAATTGCCAATATACTTCCCGGTATTTTAATTGTGTCTCCCATGGTCCCCCTCTGACATCTCTTTGAACTTCATCTAATACAAAGAACTTGTAGGTTGCTTGCCCACAATTCTCTATATGTGTGAATAAAGCATTTCTGTTATTACATTTTTTAATGTCATATAGATGTTCATAAATTCTCCTTAAACATCTCTCTGTCTTCCCCACATAAAAACCTTCACATTTTTCACATGTCACAAGGTATACTACTCCTTTTGATTCACAGTTAGAACGTACTTTGGAAACAACACATCTATTACGACTAGTGATGTATACATCAGGCCTGTTGAGAATGTAGCGGCATTGTGGGAAAGATCCACATTTAAAAGTTCCAGCTTTTTTATTATTATTATTGTTTTCAGCATACTTTTTATACATTTCCCTTTTCTAAAAACAAACCTCAGTGGTATGTCAAACCGGAGATTTAAATCAGATAAATTACTGAATCTGTCCCATACTTCTTTCAATGCTTCTGTAACAACCTTTGTGTCCCCACTATAGTCAAGAATAAATATATTCTCATAATCATTGTCTTTCCTACTCCTCTCCTCATTTCATACATTGATATCATCTCTTCCTAAAATAGGGGCAGATCTATCCCTTCTATGCAAAGTCACTTCATGAGTTACTTCGTCAATCATATAAATGGGTAACCCCTTTCTAAAAACATGTTTCTTAGTAGGTGAACTTCTTTTAAATATTCATCATCTGATGTCATCCTACTACCCTTAACCAATTAACCTTTAACAATACTTTTCTTCTGAGCAAAGGGATGTGCACTTTGGTAGTGTAAAAATGAATTACAATATGCATCTTTCCTAAACACCTCTGATTTTAATTTTTGACTTTCTTTGTCCTTTCTAATCCTTACATCTAATATTCAATGGATTCATATCCATGTTTGTAAGTAAATTTCAAAAAATTGGTGGTTAGGGATATATAGTTCACAAATTCATTGAACTTCTCCCCCCTGTCCAAAAAGTACATATGTCATCCAAAAACTGACCATATAGGACCCAATAGTCTTTATATATAGAATGAAAAATGTATTTTTGTTCCCACCATGAGAGAACCAAGTTAGCGTAAGTTGGTGCACACATTGCTCCCATTGCTACACCTTTCTCCTGACGAAAGAACTCTCCTTCAAAATAAAGAAAATTATATTTAAGTACAATTTCCATTAAAGTAATTATCAGGTATATATCTTTATCATTAAATTTTCTACATTTCGTCAGTCCTTCCTCAAGAAATTCCAAACTTTCACAATGAGGTATGGAAGTGAATAGGTCGACCACATCTATGGTTACAAACATCAATTTATCTGAGAACAATTCATTCTTTACTTTCCTAAGAACGTCCCATGAATCTTTAAGTGTATTTTGGGAATTTAGGGAGACATTTTTTAGTTTTACATCCAAATATTTTGCTACAGGTGCCATGGCTGATTGGCTAGCTGCCACAATTGGTCTCATTGGGGGGGTATGCTATGTTTTTGTGGGTCTTGAGAATACCAAAAATGCTAGGAACCCTTGGCTCCTTGTTGTACAAATAATTAAATGTTTCCACATCTATTACTCCTTCCAACAGTAAGTCATTTAGACCAATATATATTTTCTTATAAGCAATGTTTATTTCATTAATTGATACCTTGGAATACTTAATCTCATCCTGAAGTAGTTCCATCATTTTACTTTCATAAATTATAGAATCCATAATAACTGTACATCCCCCTTTGTCTGGTTTCATCACCCTAATACATTTATTTTCTCTAAGTGTGTTTAGAATAAGGCTTTCTTCTTTTGGTAAATTTTACCAAGTTTTATTATTAGAAACCCTTTTACTGAGTTTATCCTCAACCAGATTTTCAAAGTTTTTTAACTGGGGGTGTAATGGCGGGTTCCACATGCTATTTTTCTTTAAATTCCCTTCCAAAATTTTATTTTGCTTAAATATCAATTCCATATTTTTCTTTCTAGTGAACATTTTAAGGTCTATAAGCAATTTACTGATCTCACATTTCCTTCTGGGACCAAATTTAAAACCTTTTGCAAATAAATTAAAATATTCTTCTGTAATGTCTAAATTGCTGTAGTTAAAAATAGTATACCCATTATGCCTTAGCATGTAACCCGTGGGCTCTGTATCTCCAAATGCTGTATTTTCTGTATCTAAAAACTCATCTGGAGCCTCACCTACTAAATTGGCAAATGTTAATACCTCTGATGTCCTCCCTGTTGTTCCACCCCCTCCAATTCCCCGGAAGGTATGTTGCCTTGTTCATTAATCTTTCAGATCTTCGAAGGGGGGGAATAGCCTAAAGGGTCATTAACATCAACCGGACCATCTTCTCTATCATTATGTACCTCATCTCCTTCATTTCCATAATAATATTCTTTCATATTCACTCCCTCCTCATTGCTTCTCATCCTTGTCGGTCTGTGTGAACCCACCTCATAATTATAAAATTCAGTATAACTCCTTGGTTTGGGGTAATATGAATTATGTTCATATTCAGATAAGTCTCTCTCCGTTTTCCACTTTTTCCTGTTAATAATAATATTAATTTTGTCATCAGTTTGATTTCTTAAATCAAAGTACTTCTTTTTCTCCCCTTCCACAGTAAACAGTAAGTCATTCAGTAAGCTGTTGTTTATTCTATTAATTCTTTCATTCATATTTGCCATTGTCCTGTCATTTTGTTTTATAATAGCCCGTAAAATATTAAAACCACAGTTATCAAATATCTCAAGCAGTTCTTTGTGAAAATCTGAACCTTCGTCTACATTGTTCGGGTACCTATAAAGTCTCAGCCCTTTCGGTACAATTTTTTTATCTAAACAGTCTTTAAGATAAGCATTGTCAACACTTAGTACTTTAAATTTATATAACAAATCATTCAGTTTTAGTAGATTATTTGCATAAGTATCTGAATAGTCATCCGTATTTAACCAAACAGTTTTGTCAAAAGTTATATTCTTGTTAAGCCAAGTCTCTAAATTCACAGCGGTTTGTACTACATTAGTAAGCAAACCATTATCAGAATCACAGTCACCTTTGTTTCTAAATGAACCTTCTCTGCCATTACCAACGCTACTTGTTGAAACTTTTTCTCTTGTATTTAGAAGCTCTGGTGTTCATTTTGGATCAAACGAAGGCAAGTTTCTAATCTGCAGACAACTATGCACATAACTTGTCATTTCTGTTCACCTGCATCCTGTAAAGTAACTCCTCCATCACCACACTGTTGACTGCAACTACCATTACTCTTCTTAGAAGGACCCGCCTCCTGATTTCCTGGTATTGTAGACTCAGGGGCAGTCCTAAGCAATGAGTGACAAATCGGCTCAAGCAACTCAACCAGCTGTGTCATTCTACCAATCAGAGTTTCTAGAGCTCTGCTACTGCTATTTCCGATTGAAATAGCCTCGGGTGAAACCATAAGCCCATCCATCCTCCAAAATCACTGCAAATACAGTTCAAAAAGGAGGAATATCTATCTATGTGCTCACTGTATCCTCATTATTATGTAGGTAGAACTAGTAGAGACTTGTATAAGGGGGTGTATGAGCACTTATACGCAGTAAATAAGATAGATGTGAATAACGCCGGGGAAAAACATTGTATTACAAAATGTGAAGGTTCACCTAAAATTTTAGTTCTTGACCCAGCGTCTGATTTTAAAAATAGACTGGATGCTGAGGATGAATTAGACTGCAGAGAATACTGCTGGGCATTGGTGTTAGATGCCAGGAGTCCTCCAGGATTAAATGACAAAGAGAATTTCAAAGTATATTTAAAAAGAAAGAAGTTAAAACATTAGGGCAGGGTACTAATTAAATTGATTATTTAATTGATTAATTTATTTAAGCAGTATATAATGTTGTGCTTTGCTTTTATTCATTCAGTCTGAAGAAGTCTAACTGTAAACAAAAGCGCTTTCCGGATGATGCTCTACAGTTTTTTATTTAATTAAGTTTTTTGGAGTTTATTATGGTGGTTGTTTTTTGGAAGTTTAGATTTACACAGAGTGCAAGATTGCCATTTCTTGGAATATTTTCTTTTCAACTGGGTATGATGATCTCAGAGTTGGTTTCTATACACATTAAGATGAAGGAGCTTCCCCTAAAAAAGTTTAAAGAAGAGCAGTGTTCAGTATTCACTCTTCTCCTCTATTTCTGTCTTTTTCTTTATTCTAGTATTTCAAGACTCAGCAGTCAGAGTCTCAATGTTTTAATAAGGGGCCATTTGAATGCCAGGAGGTCAGACAGAGCTCAATGACTTGTCTCATCTTCTTTGGCCAAAAAGAAAAAAAGCAGCTGATTATCTTGTCTGGCAATTGGTGCAGAGGTTAAAAGTTCTGAACTGTAGCTCCTGTTGTACAGGGCGTGATACTCACAGCCCTCGTTTGCCTATTGTGTGACCTTGAGGAAGTCACTTAACCAGACATTGCTCACAGGTTCACCCCTGAAAAGGGACTGTGTACCTAGCTAACAAATAGGATTATCTTTCTTGAATGCCTTGGTTCTGTCCTCACAATACCTAAGTTGTCTGTGGATGTTTGTACAGTGCAAAAATTAGAGCAATCTCTCCAAAACCCTGGAAGCTGAATAGATTGGTTAAGGTTACATTCATAGCCTTTAAACATAATTCTGTACTATAAAACTGGTGAGCTTCTAAAATGCCCTTAAGTGTATGTGTGCATCTGTGTATCTGTCTTGAGATGGAACAAAGTCACCACAAACAACTGGAGCTTCTGTATTCAACCCACTGCTTGCACAGCACAGGCTCCAGCTCCCTAAGAACTTGGAAAAACTAACATTGGAAAATGAATGAATGACTGGATTTTGGAAATTCATTATCAGAATAAAATTGGAAATGTTCCTTTCTGTTTACGCTTGATGATTATTTTATTTGGGCAACTTTGGTGAAATCTGCACAGTACCAGAATGAAACATCACAAAATACACAGAAGTAATGTGTATGCTGGCACTGCTATGCATAAATCATTTAACAATGTAAAGAGTTGATCATAAAATGTACAAATAGCAAAACTACATATTTAGAAAATTCCATAAACAGCTGCAACTTCATAGCATCTTAAAAGCCATGAAAACACATTACGAAAATCCTGTAACAACTGGAATTTCATACTTGTAATGTATTATTGTTATTCAGTCTATGCATTTAATGTACAGTGAAGCCTGTTACTATTTATTACAACAACACATATGTTCCTATATCTTAAATTATATCACTGGGACATGAATACGATATCTGCTTCAAAATAAATAAACAAGCTAAGACTAAAAGGCTTCAGTCACTTGTTTTCAATTAAACCTACAATGCAGGTTTACATATTAAAATGTTCTTTCCACTCTTCAGGAGAAATTAAAAAAAAAAAAAAAAGATAACTTACTACTAATGTAGGGACTTGCTCTCAGTGTACCAGGGCTCATATTTCAAAATACTTACTCTTGATGGTAAGTGAGTACCATCAATCACTGACCTTCAATCATTTTTAACCTTATCCTAAACTGCAGGAATAGCTGTGGTGTACTATTGCTCTGGATAACAGAGATAAAACTTACAGACTAATACCAAGACTCACATGATGCACATCCCTGAGGGTTAGCACACACAGAAATTCAGGAAAAGGCAAGATTCTAATCTGCAGACAACTATGCACATAACTTGGCATTTCTGTGTATCCTTATTGAGCAAACCTTTCTGCATCAGAGTGCTTCCAGCTGCTTTTCATATCCTCAACACACAGCGCACAATACTGGGGGCCTCTGACATAATAGCACCCCCTATCTCTCAGGGCTTCTAGCACCTTTTGATATTATGGCACAGAGCTTGCAATATTAGTCCTCTACAGTGGCACCTTATGCCCCCTGCAAGCAGCTAATCTTAATTTCCACAGATTGTCTCAATAGTCTACTTGAGTAGTTGAAGTGTAGCAATCGTCCTCAGAACAGCACCTTTGCTATCTGTGCAACTAGCCAGTTGTCTCTACTCCAAGGATGGGGACATTTCAATGGGTAGATGGAAGAGTGACATGGTCTTCACAGGAATTAATGTTTTGAAGCTGAGAATTACATTATTAACCCTTCTGGAACTCCCGGATGCCCCAGTCTGGAAGTCCTAGCTATTTATTCAGACAATAAGATTGTAGTCTGGTGAACTGACAGAATGGGACAATATCCAACCCACAATGATGGGATGCATTGAGAATCTGGGAGTAAACAATATCAATCCACCAGATGGCACAATCTTGTTGGAGTCAGAAAAAAACTATCTGACTTCCTTGTATGCAAGGTCTCAGTGTCTGGGATATTTCATGCTACCTTTACTGCATTTCTAAAAATATCAACAAGTGAAGGAACTCCTCAGGAGGATTCTTGGTGTATCCTGCAGGCATCCTACATTTTTATTTTTTCAGGGTGGATATTTCCTGTGAAATCCAGATAACTTTCTCTGTCATCATCTGGAAAACTTCTTTGAATTTCATGTCCCACAAAGAAGAGGGTGTGAATATGGAATCCTCATCACAGTTATCTTCATGAGAGGATCAATGTGCAGAGTCTGGCCCTTTTTTCCTCCATCTTTTTGGGGAACCTTTTGCATCCAAAGATGAAAGTTCTTGGAGGAGTAATGGTCATGGTGATGAAGGTCCCCGATTCACCCATGAAGGGATGTGATCCACTATGACTTCTACAGTGGAACAGGGTGTCACATGGGAGTCCCTATTGCAGGAATGGCCAAAGTTGGTCCCCCTAAAATGATCAGATTCTGGGAAACTTGTGCTAGATCCTCCAGTGCTGACCTATCCAATGTCAGGTGTGTAAGCATCATAACCAACATATGCCCACCAGAAAGAACAGCAAGTATGTGATAAGCCAACACAGAATGAGAAAAAGCCAGAGCTTGAGTCGATAAGGGGAAACACTGGACAGACAGGCCTGCATGGGACAGACCAATGTTTGGCCACCTGGAGGCAACATGAAACCAACCTGAACCAGAGAAAAAAAAGGAGGGTTTGTCTGATGCAAAAGAGGTACTGGTCGACTTCCCAAGTGTCATGGAAATTGATGTTGGGAATCCAGAATCCAAGGAAGTAATATGTGAGTGTGCAGAATAGCATTCAATGCCATTTTGGCACCAGAAGTATAGAACCTAAACATTTATTCATCTAAATGGTCTAGAGAGAGCTGGGTGCTAATATCAAATTCAGCTTCATGCCTGTTACAGGTCTGACAGAAGAAAGAGATCAGAACTGTCCAATTATGTTGAAGTTCCACAATAGCCATAACCAGTTCAGAATAGTCTATGAATTTTAAGGGAGGGGATTGCCAGGCTGCAAAGGGATAAGACAAGATCCGTCAAGCTGGGGTGAACAGATAATGAAGATGCTTGTTCTTTTGTAGAATTGTAGTTTGCACATTTGTTCCTGTAAAATAAGGCATGGCTTAAACCAGCATACCACATTTGGCCTTAATGTTCATGTCTGATAGTCTTAGCTAGTTGAACAAAACACAGTTTCTTAGATGTGGTTTCAGAAGGGTTTGACTTTATAGGAGAAGTAGAATGAGAGATAGGCAGAGGAAAAGATTGGGATCTTCTGTGCCTATTTATAGAAGCAATATAGTTAGGCGTGAAGGTCTAAGGGTCTTGCTGAGACTTTACTTTAACCTGAAGCTCTAGCAGACACTATGATGCTGTTTTTTTTTCTCTTCCTAAAAGCAGCCTCATTAAAATTTAGAAAAATGTCAAAAGGTTTCCATTCATACTGAGGACCTATACATTACTTAAAACTGGTAGCATACGAACATTGTGTTTACCATAGTCAGGCTTACCAGAAGTATAAATTATAATGGCAAAATAGGACAAAAAAAGACCATAAAAATTAGTGAAAAACATAGCAAATCTGTACTCAAAGCACCTGAATACAGAAAAAAACAAAGGAAAAAATATACAAAACATAAATCAAGCCTGGAACCATTAGAATCCATCTTAATGTGATTAGTGGTTGCAAAAACTTGAGAACAAAAGATTGAAATACAGTGCATCATAGGAAGGGAGAGGTGCAAATGTAGATGAGGAAGTAAGTTATATCCATAGATAGCATTTGTAGCACACAAAGTCCTAAAGGTTAATGAAGATTAAAGTTTGTTAGGCAGATACAAAACTAATTTGTAATTGGTGTTCTTTCAATCAGCTTCAACATTAGTAAGAATAAAAAATGAAAGTTACATACTTACCACAACGATAATCCTTACTGGTAGTTCCTTCTTAATTACCAGCAGGAATTAAACAGTCTAGCATCTAATTTTTTTCATTTTAGCAGTCCCTTCTCACTTACCTAAAATACTAAAGGACAACAATGGGACTCTATTATTAAATGCTCAACTTCTCTGTCCTTTTTCTCCTTATTTGCAGTCCCTTTTATAAATAAACAATAATACAGCATTTAAAATATTTTAAATTGACCATTCCTCTCCACTAGAACAGTACCTTACTGGACTGTGGTGGTTTCCCTTTCAAAATCTTTTATGCCACCCTGGAAAAGCTTGCTGCAGTCTCCAATTCACTGATGTCATCAAGGCCAATAAATTCAGGTAGTTTTCTAGCCAATTCCCTCCCCAAACTGACATCACCACGACTGTCCTAAAAACCCACCCATGCTGTGATGTCACAGCTCCCTGGTCCTTCCCCTACTCATATAGAAAGTAAAAGCTAAAACAAGGAAACAGTACATGAGTCAAGTCTCCACAAGTGAGCTGTCAATCACAGCAGGTAACAGCTCAAATTACTCTAAGCAGTTTGACAGCTAGGGAAGTTAGGTGTGAAGGGGGATGGGAGATGAGTCGAAGTAGTACAATTCAGGCTTTACAAAAAACTGAGAAGTAGCCATTCTAAAAAGAGGCAGCAGTAAAAAGCACTTTGAAATTCTGTTCTGTGGCATTTGCACTGTGTGTTTTAAGTAGACATTAAATGGCATGAAATGATACTTAAAATTAACTGACGAAAGACAGCAGTGTCAATGTAGTGACAGGAGCTTTAGGAAGAAAGAGGCCTGAGGGATATAACTTTTTTACAAACAAGTACTGCATTGTGGGATACCTAGAGGCAGACTAAACAATCAGGATCATGCCAAGATGCTAGACCCCATGTGGTCATACTCAGAAATTACATATAAAAATATTTAAAAACCTGTAAATAGTTCGAGTGGTGCTAAAATGTAGGAAACACCAAACCATGATGAAATAAACATGCTTTTTGAATCTGTGGGTGTGGTTCTCCTTAAGTAAGTTAGGATCCTTTTCTGGATCTCCAATACCCTGAGCGAAATCAAAGTAAAAACTAGTATTTTGTTTTAACTGAACCAGAAACAACTAGAACTAAAGCAACCATAATATCTAATGGCCTCTCAAGCACCACCAGGAGAGGGGGGTGAGTATGGTGGTGAAGATGAAACTGCCAAAACAGACTTATTATTATGTTAAGCAAATAACTTTCATATCTAGCAATGGAAGTAAGTATGTTTATAACCAGCAGGTGGATTCATGTTGAGTCACCAAAGGAAATTTCAGCAAATGGTAATGAAGTGAAAACTATTCACCAAAACTACCTTCAGCGAAAATTACAACAAAGTGTTTTGCAGGGGCAAGTCCCCCATCCCCCCTTTGTGGGGAGATACCCTTACACCCCCTGGACTTATACATATCATCTCTTGAGATCACACAACAGTAGAGAATAAGGCAAACTCCACTGTTGGCAAAAGTAGTTTTGGTGAGCTGTACCCATTCTTTTTGTGTTTACTGTAACTACCTTTGTCCAAAACATGTTCCCTCAGCAGGTCTAAGTCTTGAGCTTTTTCTCACTGAAACACACCCAAAATGAGTATCTCTCCAAAAAAAAAAAATAATAATAACTATAACAATACCCCAACCATCCACCTTTCAGCTTCTTTCAAAAATATTTAATGATGTCCATGTATTATCCACGGATGCATTCCTGAGGAAGGCCAGTGTCTGGGATGAGTAAGTATTAGACTGAGAAGACAGATGTATGTTCCATTTTAAACAACACTTAATCCAGCCCAAATTAGTACTTGGAAAAGGAACTACAAAGTTGGGAATCTTTTCTGATATATCAGGTACCGTAAATACTAAATACAGGCTGTCTGTGTACATTCATAAAATGCAGTAAATACCTAGCTGTGTTATAATTTGGAAAAAGGCAGGAAGATAAGCTGTTTCAGTAGCTACCTTGTGCATGAAAAGGAAGACTTGTTCTCAAGGGCACACTGTCTTTTGTGATAAAATAGGTATTGAGGGTTAGCACATAGTCCATGCAACTCTGAAATCCTTCTAAAGAAAGTAATGGCCGCCAGCAAGAGGGTCTTCCAGGATACAAGACTGTCAAGGCTGTCAGTTCAAAAAGTGGAAGTGTTAACTTTTCTGGCACAAAGCAGAATTCCAAAAGAGGGAGAGGAATTAGGAATTTAGAGTGAAAGATGTAAAAGGAAAGTCTTACTAACTTTTATCCAAACCAATAACTTTAAGCTTGTACCCTGAAGGAAATTGGATACAGCTGTCAAATGAACTTTAAACAAAAAAGATAACTTGTACCTGACGCAAATGAATGAGACAAATGATCAAGGGTGAAGGGAACAAAGGTAGTAAAAGGATCCAAGCCCCTTACCCAAAGTGAAAAACAAGTTAATTTATTTCAAGTCTTGCTGGTATTGTCTCTTGGCAGACATCAGGATTTGAACCACCCTTTCTGGGTAAGAAAGGTTCCTGGTCATCACTGGAACTAAAGAAACCATGTAGTCAACTGCAGGGAATGAAGGCCTGCATGAGACTTTGCCAGAAGGTGTGTAAGGAAGTTTTTGAAGTTCCACAGGCATACAGGCTACTCACAAAGAAAAGGCCACACAGCAGGGAAATCATACTTGTCAGTGACAAAACAGAGTTTTAAGAACTACCTTGGCATTTCACAGTTTGTTTTTCTGAAGAAACTTGGGGTTCAGGGGGAGATGGTAAAAAGCATAAAGGAATCGCTAGGGCATTTCTTCCTGAGTGCATCTTGAAGATGCCTTCCTGAGGGGAAATGAAAAAGTCAATGCATTTATTTGCTGAGAATGCAAACAGATTACAATAAGTTTGGTGAAAGAACAACTTCTGTGCTACAGACTGCCTGAAAGACTACTCGTGTGGCACCAGAAGACATCGACTAAACCAATCAGATAAGGACTGAGTTTCTGATGGGAGATGGATGGCTGTCACAAGGTGAATCAAGGAGACAGCCCATTCCCAAACTCTCATGGTCTCTTGTCAAAGGAGACCACAGTGGCTTCTCTAAGCTTGGCAATATACAATACCACAGACACACACAAAGAACACAATGTTCATACACTGCCTAGAGAGGTTATAGTCTTATGTCCAATGGATATTAAACTTGCAAACCACAAAGTGTGTGTGCATAACTAAGGTGTTTATGGAAGGTATAACAGTAGAATTCTAACAGGTTATACTAGAACAGAAAGGGTCAAGTTGTATAGGAGATATTATGCGAGGACTATACAAATGTAAATTCCTCAGTAGTAAGGAGTAGACAAATACAAGAAAGTAAAGTTCCCTGATTCACTGAATTTCATCTGAAATTTTCTACAGTCAGAGAAGACCACTTGGTCTTGTGGTTTGGCTACATGATAATCTAATTTGCCCCTGAAGGGGGATAGGCTTAATAGCAAAAAAGCAGCATAGCCAACAATGGGGATAGAGTACATCCATGTATCCAAAGCATTACTGTTTAGTGATGTAGGCAACTGGAGGACTGACTTTCAACACATTGATATGGTGTAAGCAAAACTGGGTATCAGAATGGGACAGGAATCTGCTAGACAACAAGTCTAATAGATTACAAAAGCAAAAATTATTTAAGATACAAGTTCCTAGAAGACAGATTTGCACCTACTATGGGGAGGGAGTTATAAGGGCTTATAAATGAAGACCAGTCACAAATGTTAACAAAGGATGGTGGCTATCACTATTTACTCCTTCTAATCAAATGGAGATATTCTGGGAAAAGGATATTTTAATATTACATTTGAAGATTTGGAGGATAACATTAACATACTTATTCTACAAGGTAACACAGTGATGGAAATCTTAGAGGAGAAGTGATCATCTTTCTTTAATGAAGAAGCCAAGTTACTCTTAGTCACAGACATAGACAAATACTAGGCTGATTGCCCTGAAGGGCCATTTTAAACCTAGCCAATAACCTAAAGTCAGAAGCAAACTTTAGACCTTGAGTCTATAAGGTGAAGACCTTAACTATTATGCAAACTCACTTAAGTCACTAAAAGCAATGACGGATATGATGAACCTGCCAATGACAACTCTCCCATACAAAGCAGTGGATTTGTGGAGGGCCTGTGTGAGCACTGGTGGACACCATAAGGCTTGCAGCTCAGCAGTTCATCAAGTTGGAATGACACATACGTTGACATCATTGCATGCCGCTCCTTCACAGTAGGAATTCTAGTAGACTGGCCACAGGATGATGGCTTCTGAGTGACTTCCAATCTGCAGTTCCTGCTCTTCTGGCTCTAGGAATTGTGCCACAAGGCCTATTTTCCAAGAAGTTGGGAGCAAACACCTATGTCTGAGACAGTCCAACTGGAAGCCATTGAGGTACAGGGGAAGGGGATAAACATGATGAACACAGTCAGATACTCAGCAGCAGGTTTGGGGGAGGGGGATGCAATTAAAAAAAAAAAACAGAGAGAGTAGGCATAAAAAGAGACTGACTCTCAAGAGACAGTGTCCTTTGTGGTTTACTTTTGTCAGGATAGATGTAAGTTACTTGTAGAATATTTTAGAAAATATGCAGAAAGCATTATAAACTGATCAGGTGGAACTCAACTGTCCCTTAGGGGAAATTTTCATGTAGCTTTTTTTTTCTACAGGTACCTTATTCCTGTGGAAATTAAATAGTGTGTTAATATGCAGATGTTAGCATTTAATTCTTGAAAGATTACAGCATTCATAAATGCACTTTTTCACGTTACTTTTTTCAGTACAGATTTCTACAAAAGGCTTAAAATGGTTAATCTCACATGAGACTTCTATCCATAAAATAAATAACAGTGATCTTAAAAAAAAAAAAAGGCCAAAAACAGGCTCTTAAAACCAATGAGCCCCCCTACACACATTATGATATTGCTGTTTAGTACATGTTCAGAACTGAATAAATTAAGCTTACTAAAGAGTAGAAGTACACATCTGCTTTAAATGAGATTACTATAAAGTAACTCAGTATATCTGCATAAAATCTTCCCTACTTACAAAAGCAAATTTTCCTAGTCACTAATCTGATTGAAATATTAACCAAATTCAAGATTTTTGCCAACAGGTTAATTAGGAGGATATAAGAAGGATCAGAGGCAAGAATTAAAGTGGGAGGGCTCCCCTTTGATAAGCTGTGTTTGAACAGAGGAAGTAGGCAGGAGTGCCCTCTTCTCCCTTTATATGCTTTATACTTAGAGACACTGGCAATCAGTCAATAAATAAATAAGGGATGCAGAAATTCAGGGATATAACTGGTATGGTAATCAAGAAATTTGGTTTTATTTACAGATATTACTAATCCAGAAAAGGACATCTCAGTGTTATGGAACATTTTGAGACAGTTTCAAGTCTTTTCAGGATATACAATTAACAAAGATAAAACAAAGGCTATAGCCATTAATTATGTTCCTACAAATGAATTGGCTAAGTAATACCAATATTTATGGGTTCATGATAAAATGAAGTATTTAGGAAGATGGACTAAAAAAGCTTTTCCTATGACAGTTAAGGATACGTGGAAAGAAACTAAACAAAAGATGATAGAAAAACTGAGAAACAAGAAGGTTTGATTTACAGATATGGACAGTAAGATATATGCAGTGAAAGTGTTTTCAATCCCTTTAGTTTTATATACAGGTCAAGCATATTTTTATCAAGGAAGCTATGGACACTAATTAATACAGTTGAAGGAATTTATCTAGGATGGGAAGAGAGTGAGATTTAAGTGTGATAAATTGATCCTTCCAAAAGAATAAGGTGGTTTAGGATTACCTGATTTGAAAGGATATTTTAGAGCTACACAGTTGGCTAATATAACACAAGCAGAAGGTTATAACTCAAGGAGGAAAGGAATGACACTGAAGAAGAAGCAACTTCAAGAAATAAGAAGAGAGTTGCACTTTGGATGCAGATCCTTAAGGAGAATAGCAAAAGCCACACAGAATATGAACTTGAGCAAGAGGGAATGCACAAATATTTCAGAACTGATGAAGGATCAACAATAAAACATGAACAAATGCGAATAAAACTTAGTAAGGAATACTTCAGAAGACTTAAATTAATCCTGAAAACAGCATTGACATCTAGGAACAAAATCCAAGCTATAAACCAATTTGCTCTTCCTGTCCTAACTTACAGCTTTGGAGTGATTGACTGGCACCAAAACCTATTGGATAGATTAGATAGGAAAACAAGAAGGATGCTTCATGCCCACCAAATGATTTATAAAAATTAGTGTATACCATGATTATATATTCCCCATTCCGAAGGAGGGATGAGCCTCCTTAAAATTGATTACATGTATAGATCTGCAATCATGGGACTCCACACACATTTGCTGAACTCACAAGACCCAAACATAGTGAAAGTTTTGAAACATGAGGAGAATAAATCTAAGATGACTTCTCTGCTTAATCTAGCAGAAGCATATCGGTGTCAAGCAGGAATGGAAATTAAACCACAAGTAGATAAAAATCAGGCAGCAACTGAATGTGCCAAAAAACAAAAGAAAGAATATAAGGTGAAGGACCAGATGAGAAGGCAAGAAATGTGGAAAATGCATAAATACAGCTGCAAGTATAGAAAACTTCTGGAAGAACCTCATGTTGATCAGGAATGAACACAGGAATGGTTAAGGAGAGGCAAATTCAAACCGTGAAATGAAAGGTTAATATTGATGGCCCAAGACAGTGAGCTGCATACACTCTGGTTTACAAAGTCCATTGAACATGTGGGAGAAACAGACAAATGTAGGTTTTGTAAAACCAAACTGGAAACAGTCACGCACCTCATTGATGGATGTGACATACTAATGGCAGAAGGACTGTATACTGAAAGGCATAATAATGTGGCAAGACTGTTGCACTGGGGATTGTGCAAACATTATGGCACTGAAGTAGCTCAAAAAATCACTGGAAACATAAGCCACAATGCATCATAGAAAATGATGACGTTTATGTCACATGGGATCACCCATTACTCTGGTAGAATTTTTAGTTGACTCTAGAACAGAAGCTGTTAAAAAAGGATAATTAGGAAAGCATAGAAAATATTGCAAAATAACTAAAAAAATCAATTGGATTAGGTAAGAAAAGATTGGGAAGAGAGAATGGAAAAGCAGAACAACGGGAGGGCTTATGTTTGGCTCCAAAGTATGCAACAAATTCCTGAAGGTTTGAGATTTTGGGCTGAAAGTGTTTGCATATGTATTTTTATAACCCAAGCAGACCTTAAAGAATTTTTACTCAGGTAGGTAGCAAATGTTGGAGGTGTGATGGGAAAGAAAGAGGTTACTGGTAACATATGTTTTGGGAGTGTAATGAGCTAGCAGATTTTCAAAATTACATATAGATTACTCTTGTCAGAAATATTGGGTGAGCAAATGGCTGTAACTAAGGAAATGATTTTTTTCAGCTGGGACACAGGATCTTAACTGCCTAGACATAGTAAGGCCTTGTTAAGGTTAATTCTGAGGGCTACCAAAAAGCAATTACTAAAAAAATGGAAATTAAAGTCTAAGCCAAGTGTGTTTGAGCTACTCAATATTGTAAAACAGAGATACAAAAATGGGAAATAGATCTTTAGAACAGGATGAGAGCAAATTACATAGAAATAAAAAGAAATTGTGGGAACAATATATGCAGAATTATGTTCAGAAGAAACAGTGAGGTTTAAAGAAAGGCAGGAATTGAGCAAGTTATGTAATGTTGGACTAATAATAGTTATAAAGAAATATGACGTTATGTATAATTTATGCAAATAAATGTTTTTTTTTTCTATTAATCTATGTACATATGCCTATGTATAAGTGATCATTTAATAAAGATATTTAAAACAAAGATTTTTGCTAGCAGATGTTGTATACTGTCTTGATGAAACTTTTTCAGCCATGTACTACTTGTTAAGCAAAAAGGAAACATTCTGAGGGTTGCAGAGTATTATAAAGATACAAATGTAAATAACATGCAGCCTGAGTCAATCATATATGACTGGCAATTTGTGATTAACATGTAACACTTTAAATACTTGGAGGTGTAACATTACATAGGAATTAATGCTGAGTTCAAGATGATTAAATGAGACCATGATGAGCTGCTTAAGTGACTAGGAAACAAATTTAAATCTGGAACTCGAGTTGTGGTGCTGAGCACTGGTGGAGGAATTGACAGGTAGCAAGGCCAACAGCCGAGGAGGCACCATATCTAAGGCTATAGTGGCTTCTTGGTAGGCTTAAGAACAGCAGTTCATTGACAATGAACAAAGGGGGGGGGTAATAATCCAAGTACTTGAGCTTGAAGATTAAGGTGTACACATTAAATTCAGTCCTTTCTAAAATGGGGTTCCAAGCCTGCATGTTCACAATTTTACTATCATGGATTAAGCATTCTTTCCAACTGTATGAAGCAAACTCAACTGAAAATCAGTTTTAGCAGTCAGAGTTCATTCTTTATCATACTGTTGTATGACTATGGAGTAGATATAAAACTGGGAAGAGTGGGGGTGTCCTCCCACATGGGAGGTGCAGTGGGACTTGCCCCCTGCAAGAAAGAATTAAGTTAACTATTCAGTAGATGTGGCTTCCACTGACGTGGAATTCAGTCAACCTAGTGACATAAATTTCCCTTTGGGGGGGTGTAACAACATAAATCAGCATTTATTTAATTTCACATTTGTTAACGGGGAAAGTCCAACTCGGCAATAGCCCATTTTTAGCAGAAATCCAGGGAGGAGAAAACTAAAGTTGTACAAGTTAAACTTACCATAACCATAGATGTTTGAATGATCACTGCTGCAGTAGCCTGAGCTATATCTAACAGCCAACCAGCTTCTAAAGCTTCAGGGTACCTCCGGTGCACCAGAATGGTCAGGCAGCTCAAAATGAGCTGACAAAAAGACAAGTTTAGGGGCAAAGCCCTTCAGAGCTTTCCTGACAACAAAGAGAGGGAGGCTAGGCCCTGACAGGATAATGATGGGAACAATGAAAAATAAATGTCCACACCCTGGCATAAAAAGCACACCAAAATACACGGGGAGTGGAGGGAGGCAGCAGCTACTGCAGCAGAGATCATTGGAACATTTGCAGTTATGTTAGATTTAGCTTACATAGCTGTACTATATTCATCACATTGATCACTGCTGCAGTAGCCTTAGCTACATGGGTAGATTACCTTAGCCAACTAAATTTGGGAGGTGGAAAGAGAAGAATCCAACAGCCTCTGGAAATGGTCATAGCAGAACTTGATCCTGACCTACAAAAAGAAATCAAGCTAATACTGTTTTGTAAAAGTATGTTGCAAGGATCAAGTATCAGTTTCTAGAATACTTCTAGAATCCAACCCTTATAAAAGAGCCATAGATAAAGCCAAGGCCCTGGTAGAGTGAGCCTTGACACTGCCTAGAACAGTTTTGTTATAGTGAGTATACCAAAAGGTAATAGCCTTAGGCAACTATTTGGAAATAGTCTTGTTTTGACACAGGTTGGTTGTCCCTTCTTACCTTCACAAGAAATGAACACTTGAGCTGAGGATTTGTTGGTTTTCAAAGAAACCCTGTTTCTATGGAAAATGAGATTGGTTTGACACAGCATAAAAGCTTGCAACTTGGATAGCCTTCTTGCAGAGATCACAGCAATCAGTAAAACTGTTTTCCATGTAAGAACCTCAAATCAGCCAGATAGCTGGTTCAAATGGAGTAAGTTTTATGTCTAACACAAAATTAACATCCCAAGGAAGAACCACCGGTTTTCTTGGAGGCCTCTTATGGAAAACCCATTAAGAACATTTTTCCATTAGACTGCATTGAAAGAGGAGGATCCATGAGCAGACATGCTGAAATGGCCAATAAATGAACCCTGATACAGGAAGAAGACCACAGGATAGTAACTCACAAAATATTGTAGAACCAGAGAACAACTAGTCCTGAATGGGTGCTGGTTATGTTGTTGGCATCAACTAGAAAGCTTTTTCCATTTCCTAGTATATGATTTTCAAATAGCAGGCTTTCTTGCCTCCATTAGTACCTGCTGCATGTCCTCAGTAAACAGGTGCCTAAAAGGAATTAAGATCCTATCGTCCAGGCAGTCAACTGAAGTTGATTGATGTTGGGTTATAGCCAGTCTATAAGGAAGCTTGTAGTAATTGACCCTCGTCACTTCCAAAAGAAGGAAGAACCACGGTTGCCTGGGCCAGAAGGGAGTCACCACAATGATCTTGGAGAATTCCTTCTGAATCTTCAGAATTATCCTGGATATTTGTGGAAAGGGTGGCAAAGCACAGAGGAAACATTCTTGTCCAAGCAAAAGTAATGGCATGTGTTTCCAGGCCTTCTTGCATGTAATCCTGGAACAGAATCTAGCCAGTTGATGGTTCAAAGAGGAGGGAAAGAGGTTCTTCTTGAGGAACTCCCCACAAATGGATCAAATCTTTGAAGACCATCTGATTAAGTTTCCATTTGTGAGTGTCTGCCCTGGTCTTACTCAACTTGTCTGCTACACAAGTTTGCTCTGACAGAATATATAATAACTCTAGAGTGCAACCGTATTGTGAAGCTATACCCCAAGCTAACACAACCAGTCTGCAAAGGGTTAAAACCTGTTTTCCCCCTTGGTTGTTGATATACTACATCATTGTGCTATATCAATAGTCTGCAACCACATGAGGAGATCCTAGGGAGAAAAGATGGTTCAGAGAGTTGTGTGCCTTGATCAAGTCAAACATCTCCTTGAAATTTCTGTGCTTGCATCTGTCCTTGGTGTCGCACACCCCCTGCACTTTTATCCATCCTGAAACTGCTCACCAAGCAAAGACTGAAGTGTCTGTAGTGACTGGCTGCTTTGGGGCAGGGAGGGAGAAGGGGGAGACCTAGATTTAAGGATATCTGTTATCTCCACCAAAAGCTTTCTGTTCTGACAAACCTCAACACTGGGATTTGAAAAGAGAAAGGTTGTTGATGCTGGGACCAGAAAGATTTCAGATACCACCTTATCCTTCTCATGTGAAGTCTTGCCAGAGGTATCATGAGAATCCTAAATGCCATGAGACCAAAATTCCTAAGGTATTCCCTGACACTGACTGAAGTCTTGAGAGGAAAATGTTATCAACAGACCTAGATAAATATCTATTTTTTCCTGTGGAAGAAAAGCTCTTTGAACTGAGGTGTCTAGCTGACATCCCAAGAACACAATTCTGTGTGAAGGAGTCATGAAAGACTTTGCATGTTCTCCTGGAATCCCAGCCTATGTAAGTGATCTCTTAGCAAAGAGAAAGAGATACAGATTCCTGACACTTTGAAAAAGACTGCAAAGATAAGCAAGTTGTCTAAATGTGAAAAAATGGGTATACTCTATAGCCTACAATGAGCTACAACTGGATGTAGACACTTTGTGAACATTCTTGAATTCTTGGTGCAATGGATGATCCAAAGGCTAAGGTAGACAACTGATAGTGTGATCCAGACACACAAAACCTTAAAAAATCTGAAGTCTGGGTGAATATGGATATGATGATAAGCATCGTTTAAGTCTAATGTTGCCAGGAAACCTGAAAGAAGAAGAGATAATGGGTTGTGAAGTGGCATCATTTTGAATTTGGGCACTAGCACAAATAGGTTCAAGAAAAAGATCCAGAACAGGTCTCCAAGCATTTTCTTTTCTTGGCACTAGGAACATCCTTGAAGAAAAACCCTTCCCCACCTTGGAGGGAGGAACTGGTTTTATCACTCCTAGGTGCAGCATGTGATCAAGAACTAGAGGAAACAAAGTTGTCTGATCTGAAGGATGATGAATAACATCCTGAAAAGGAGCAATTTCTTCCCATTGCCATCTGTAACCTTGATGAATGATTTTCAGAACACATTTGTCTGAAACAATCTGTTGCCAAAGAGAAAAATGGGGATTCAGACTTTCAGGAAGAAAAAGGGGGCCAGGGTGGGAGGGGATCACAAGGACTCTTGAATAGTCATTCAGACTTGTTGGACTGTCATTGGTTTTGGGGAGGGTATGATTTTTCTCTGGAATTCCCTTGCCACTTTTTCTTAAACACCTGTTTATCTGTATTTTGTTGAGACTGTTTATTCTGTTTTTTTGCCATAATTTGATGAGGTGACAGAAAATCCCTTGGAAAATTTGGAAAAGAAGGACTAAAAAATCTTAAGAGATTCCCTGGATCAGCTTGCCCCTTTCATTGCTATTTTTGATCACCTGCACAGCAGCAGGGACAAACACTAAATTTATATCCAACGGAGATTTTAAAATCTCATTTTTAACATAATCTAGGAGGCTCTGAGAATGCAGCCATGCAAGCCTTCCAAAAAAAAAAAAAAAAAAAAAAAAAAAAATTACCAGTGGTCACAGCACTGGAAGAAGTATCCAGTCATACACATACTGTAAACAACGATTAGCAACCTCTGCAATAGAAGAAACTAAGTCATCTAAAGTAGATTTTTCCCCACAGGAAGAAACTGCAGATAAAACATTCCTCATAATTTCACAATTTGTCAGAACAAACTATAACATATGAGCCTGACAATTCAAAATTCTGAAAATCAGAGTTGTAGAAATATACACTTTTTCCCATACCTATCAATAATTTCCCATCGTTATCACACAGAGTAGGATTAGAATTCACTATGTGCTTAGCAGCAGTGGTATCAACTTAAGCTTTAGCTGCTTGGCCAAGCTTGGGAATAGTGTACAAAAATTTAAAAGACTGAGGAACTTTATACATCCTATCTGCTTTTTTATGGCCAGCTGCCTGATGATCAGGAAATTTCAGAAAGTAACATGCACATCCTCTAAAGCAGACAGGACAGGGTGTAGGGTCTGGAAAAACCTTCTGTAGCAGCTCAGTATTTTCTGAGGAACTGAGAAACCTCAGTGTTCTTCCACTGAAAACACTGGCACATTCTAGCAATAATCTCAGAGCAAGAGAAATCTCCACTGGAAGAATCAGAAATTGAGCGCTCCTCTGAGTCTGAATCAGAAATCTGAGAAAAAAAAAACATTGTACCCATCCATGCATCTTCCTGTTCAGAATAAGAATCTTGAATCTCTTCAGGAAACAAACATACGAACCTGACAATTCAAAATTCTGAAAATCAAAGTTGCGGAAGTGTACACGTTTCCCCTCACACCTGTTAATTTTCCCATCTTCCTTAGAAAGAGGAGGATTGAAATTAACTAAGGCTGTAGCTGCTGAGTCAAGTTTGGGAATAGTGTACACAAATTTAAATGACTGAGGAACTGTATACATCCTATCTGCCTTTTTAGGGACAGCTGGTGGACTATCAGGAAAAATGCAGGCAGTAAGACACACATCCTCTAAATCAGACAGGACAGGAGGAATGGGTGCAGGTTCTGGAAAATCCTTCTGTAATAACTTATATTATTTTTGAGGGAATGAGAAACTTCACTGTTCTCTGACTGAAAACACAGACATTCTAGCAATAGTCTCAGAGAAAGAAAAAAACCCATAGGGATAATAAGAAAGAGAGCTCTCCTCTTGGTCTGAATAAGAAAGCTGAGGAGAAAACCCTGAATCCATCCCTGCACCTTCCTGTTTAGATTCAGAATCTTAAATCTCTTCAGGAATGGAGGCATACTGCTTTCTTTTACTGGAAACCACTCTACAAGTTAAATCAATAGCCTGAATTAAACCCTGAGCCAGTCCAAGTAAACTACTCCTACCAAAATAAATTACTTGGTTTTCTGTTTCTTTTTGACAAGAAAAATGGGTTCAACCATGTTACTAATTGCAGCTGCTGCTTTCCCAGGAATGGGTACAGCATTCTGACACAACAGGGAAACTTTCCCTGTTCCGTCTCCCAGGACTGACAAGAGAAGTACTCCCCTGCCCACTGAGGGGATTCCAACAGTCCTAGAGGACGTGGTTAACCCCTGGTCCATAGTGGCTGTACGAGCTGCACCAGAAGGATCTATGGTAAAACATGAATGGTCTGAGGTACAAGAAATGGCCGCAACAGAGTCACCAACCTGTGGCTGAGGCAAATTACTAGCCTGCTGTGGTGGCAAAGGCTGTTTGCTTAACTTTTTCTATTTTGTGATTGGAAGGACTGATCATGGAAGTGACAATCTGTTCCACGGTCAAGCCGAATATGGTGCCTCTGCCCTGGGGAAAACAAACAACAACGCCAATAAAACTACCAGTCCACAAACATTACTTTTTTTACCGAAAAAACACAGTAAAATACTTTCAAACACTACAGAAGCCCCACAACCTTAAAATAAACACAATTTCTCCACAGAAAATAGTTTGTCAGTTAGATAGCACTACTTTTAAACTGACAGAAATGACTGCTCTGTTTAAAAAGACAGTCAATTAAAACAAGATAACTTTCCTAAAGTGGAAAGTAATAAAACATTAACAAAATTTAAGAACATGGAAGTTTTTTCCCCCAAAAGGAACTTATCTGCCCAGTACCAGAAAGCAGAAGCCAACTGTCGATCCTTGAAAGCCTCAAAGGAGTGTACTCTTCAGCAGCGGTAAAAATATGTAGGATTTTAGACCAAACTTGTGTTTTAGTCAGCTCAGTTTGAGATGGTTGACAGTTTGGGCACATGGAAGGTGCCCTGAAGCTTTGGAAACTGACCAACTGTTATATCCTTGGCAGGGTATAACCCATGCAGCTAAGGCTACAGCAGCAGTGATCAATACGAAGAATATCACAATATTTACAATACTCATATACAGTGGATATAAAAAGTGTACACATCCCTGGTAAAATGCCAGGTTCTTGTGATATAGAAAAATGAGACCACAATAAATCATTTCAAAACTTTTCCCCCATTTAATGTGACCTATAACCTGTGCAATTCAATTGAAAAACAAACAAATCTGTTAGGGGAAAAAATATAAAAAATAAAAAACGTACAATAAAGCTGGTTGCATAAGTGTGCTGACCCTTAAAAGTAATACTTTGCTGAAGCACCTTTTGATTTAATTACTGCATTCAGTCTTCTTGGGTAGGAGTCTATCAGCTTGGCAAATCTTGACTTGGCAATATTTGCCCACTCTTCCTTGCAAAAGTGCTCCAAATCTGTCAGATTACGAGGGTATCTCTTATGCACAACCCTCTTCAGGTCACCTCACAGATTTTCTATTGGATTTAGATCTGGGCTCTGGCTGGGCCATTCCAAAACTTTCATTTTCTTCTGATGAAGTCATTCTTTTGTTGATTTGGATGTATGCTTCCGGTCACTGTCATGTTGAAAGGTGAAATTCCTCTTCATCTTCATCTTTCTAGCAGACGCCTGAAGGTGTTTGGGGCAAAAGTGACTGGTATTTGGAACTGTTCATAATTCCCTCCACCTTGACTAAAGCCTCAGTTTCAGCTGAAGAAAAGCAACCCCAAAGCATGATACTGCCACCACCATGCTTCAATGTGGGGATGGTGTTCTTTTCGTGATGTAAAGTGCTGTTTTTGTGCCAAAAGTACCTTTTGGAATTGTGGCCAAAACGTTCAACATTGGTCTCATCAGACCACAACACATTTTCCCACATGCTTTTGGAAGACTTGATGTATTGTTTTGCAAATTTTAGCGGGGCCTGGATGCTTTTCTGTGCAAGAAAAGGCTTCAGTCTTGCAACCCTACCCCATAGTCCAGACATATGGAGAATATGGGAAATTGTTGTCACATGTAGTACACAACCAATACTTGCCAGAAATTCCTGCAGCTCCTTCAGTGCTGCTGTAAGTCTCTTGGCTGCCTCCATGACAAGTTTTAGTCTTGTCTTTTCATCAATTTTGGAGGGGCGTACACTTCTTTGCAACATCACTGTTGTCCCATATTTTCTCCACTTTTTGATGACTTCACTGTGTTCCATGGTATATCCAATGCTGTGGAAATTGTTTTGTACCCTTCTCCTGACTGATACCTTTCAACAATGAGATCCATTTGATGCTTTGTAAGCTCTCGGTGAACCATGGCTTTTGCTGTAGCAGGCAATTGTGTAAATGTCAGGAAAATCCTACTAGGACAGTTGAACTTTATTTGGGGGTAATCAGAGTCTACTTTAATTGATGGCAGGTGTGTACCCAAGAAGAATGAATGCTGTAATTAAATCAAAAGGTGCTTCAATAAAGCATTAGTTTAAGGGTGTGCACACTTATGCAACCAGCTTATTTTGCAGTTTTTATTTTTTATATTTTTCCCCTAACAGATTTTGTTTGTTTTTCAACTGAATTGTACTGGTTATAGGTTACATTAAAGGTGGGAAAAGTTTTGAAATTATTTATTGTGTTCTCATTTTTTATATCACAAAATCCTGGCATTTAACAGGGGGTGTGTACAATTTTTATACCCACTGTACAAGGTATGTATATAGGGCATGAGTCCAGTCGAATGCTGCATGTTGCTATACATGCTGTAGATACAGTAGAACATCCCTGATATAAGGGAAGAGAAAATACTACAATAATAAAGCTAGTGCAAGAAAAATAACAATGGTTAATACAAATTTATATTTTACATAAGCTTCTGTTTCGTGTTGTAGTGTTTGAAGAGTTTTTGGAATGCCCACAGCAACACTCCAGCTGAACCATAAAAACTTTACTTGAAAACGTCTTACACACTTCAAATAACTGACATCTGAAGAAGGTCAACCAAGCCTGTTGACATTACTATTTAATCCAGGGTATGCTTACATACTTCAATTACCAGAGAGACATTGGCAGCAAGACTGTATATCCCCATCATAGGAGCAACTTAAGAGACTATGATTTCAAGAAACACAGCTTTGCGTTTTTCTAAACAGACTTCATCCATGAGGTGCCTTTTTTGTCTTGCATTATGTGAAGCTTACATAAACTTTCAGTTTTTGTAGCAGTCTAAACCTGGCTTTCTTTTATAAGTAGGAGCAGTGAAAGGACATGGCAAAATCTTTTCTTTTGGCAGTGCAGCATGAAAGTCTAAGGCTATAAGCTGTTAGGTAACTATGCAACTATAGGTTACAGTCCTTCATTGTCTAAATGTATATTCTCCAACTGTAGATGTTATCAAACCAAATTAAAGCTCTTAGGTCACACCTGAAAAGAGAAGCACTTGTAAGCAGTAGGCTTTACATCATTTACAAGAATATTACTAAAATACAATAATATAGACGTTCGGCGGTGTGAACTTTGGCTCTAGATGATTATCACTGTAAAGTGACACCCTGCCCCATGTGTAAAAATGAGAAAAAGGTTTGTAGTTGGGATGTCATTGTCCCACTGTATTCATCCCTCATTAGACCCATCACAGAGTACAACGCCCCACTTGGTATGTACCTCATAAGACATCTGCAACAGCTGGAAAGGCCGCATAAACCTCACCAAAAGAATCACAGGCCTAAAGCAGATGCCCTATGCTGCCCGACTAAAAAAACTCCAGCTATACTCTGTCGCATATCTTCTACTCAGAGGTGATCTCTGCTTAACATACAAGGCCATGTCAAACCCAGAGCTATTCGACATGCTACACTTAAAGAAATACTAACAAGTTGACAGAAAACACCAGGAAGGACCCTGTTGACGAGAGATGGTAGAGTCAAATATACAGACCAGATACACGAATTTGACCTAGGTTTCATCTTTATTATACAGACTTCTTCAGAAAATGAACACATTTAACCACTCCATTGATGTTATATACACTCATGCACTACAACAAATACATCCCACCCCTTCAATTACCCTATCAGACAAAGCTCAATCTAACAGGCATATCCTAAATCTAACTTCATTAACCCTTCAAAGTAAAAAAACTATACTTTCAATCCATCTACACAATATTGTGTTACATATCAAAATGTGTTAAAAACACAAAATGTAAATGTAAAATAAACATTTTCATATACAATCAACTAAACACTGTTTATGACACCCAATGTTCTTAAATTACATAACAAAATAATATCATAATGTCTAAAAAACAACAATAATAGTTAATCATATAAAAAATATAAAATTAACTTTCACAAATTTTGTTAAGAAATTTTAAAAATTCTTTCTGGAAGACACCATTCCATAACAATAAGAAATAAAAAACTTTCTTAAAATCTTTTTATAAATAACATTTTCAACCCAAGATGTGTTTTAATTTTAATAGGGGCAATATGCTTATGCTATCATTAATTCCTGGAAATACTGTAGCATTTAATGTCAATTGCCATCTCATTTCACAAATATCAAGATGCACATCCAATACTGCACCCTGACCATCCTTTTTTATTTGTTGTATTACACAAAATCTAAATCTGTGCTCTGGATGTTGCTCTATGTGCCTAACTAGGGCATTAGTATTTTTCATGTGCCTACTATCCAGGATGTGTTCGCTAACTCTATCCCTGAACATCCTACAGGTTTTCCCTATATAAAAGGCCGGACAACCTTCACATTTGGCCATATATACATTTTTAACATGACAATCAAAATGGCCATGTATACCAGTAACCTCTCCCTCAATAATAATTTTATCACCTGTAACAAGAATATATTTACAAACACTAAATTTACCACACCTAAAATTCCCTTTACTCCTGTGTGAATTAACATTCTCCCAACTGGAGTTTGCAGCTGACTCAAGCAATTGTTTAAAAGACTTCCATTTCCTATATACGATTTTTGGGAGGTTGTTCAATTTTCTCCATACATTACTATCCAATTTTAATAACTTCCACTTTCTATTTATTATTCCCACTATGTGATCCATGTCATAATTGTATGTAGTGATAAAATACAACGTTTCCCCCACACTGGTATGAACATCAATTTTGTTTTTTGTTATTTTTACTTCTCCAATAACACATCTTGGGTTGAAAATCGTATTTATAAAAAGATTTTAAGAAAGTTTTTTATTTCTCATTGTTATGAAATGGTGTTTTCCAGAAAGAATTTTTAAAATTTCTTAACAAAATTCGTGAAAGTTAATTTTATATTTTTTATATGATTAACTATTATTGTTGTTTTTTAGACATTATGATATTATTTTGTTATGTAATTTAAGAACATTGGGTGTCATAAACAGTGTTTAGTTGATTGTATATGAAAATTTTTATTTTACATTTACATTTTGTGTATTTAACACATTTTGATATGTAACACAATATTGTGTAGATGGATTGAAAGTATAGTTTTTTTACTTCGAAGGGTTAATGAAGTTAGATTTAGGATATGCCTGTTAGATTGAGCTTTGTCTGATAGGGTAATTGAAGGGGTGGGATGTATTTGTTGCAGTGTATGAGTGTATATAACATCAATGGAGTGTTCAAATGCGTTCATATTCTGAAGAAGTCTGTATAATAAAGACGAAACCTAGGTCAAATTCGTGTATCTGGTCTGTATATTTGACTCTACCGTCTCTGGTCAACAGGGTCCTTCCTGGTGTTTTCTGTCAACTTGTTAGTAGTTTGGATTGGTGTCTTCCTTGTGGTGTGAGACACTTAAAGAAATCCCAATCCATCAGAGCCACATGCTCCAAGTACCTAAACCTTGTCATCACAATGAACAAAACATGTTGGAGGGATAGGTTCCTGACCCAGAGACTCCCCATACTCTGGAATAGACTGCCCATACATGTCAAGCAAAGCGCTCCCTTGGCCCTCTTCAAAAGAAACCTTGACGACTGGATGGGAGATAGAAAATTTACCCCGGGGATCACATCAGTCACCCTGCTAGACAGGGGTCCAGGGAAGTAAATATTGTGGGAAGAAATAGCCAGGGAATTGTTATGGCTAGGCTTGTACAGGCCCTAGTGCCAATAGCCTAGTACCAACCTATGGGATGGTACAACAATAATACAAAAATAACAATTTACTGCCTCTTCAAAACTATAGCATTTATGATAAGATCCCTCCATGTACTGAGTACATGCACTGGAACCTTGTTATTAGAACATGTTGCCATTTCCAGTGTGGGAGTGTTCTACCTTTCCGAAAGTTTAATTTAGATGGTGCTGCTATAAAGACTGTTCATGAGTCCTCTAACATACCTTAATTAAGAAATCTACCAAGACATGATCTTCAACTGCAGCTGCAAAAATATTTTCTTTTGTAAAAAATGCAAAATCCCATATTCTCAATGCAACTGCAAACACTTTCAGGATCTCAGTACTTTTCTTTTGCAAGCCAGTCTTGCTAGTATAAGGACTTTGTCCCAGAATACTTCACCGATGATCAGAATTCTGCACGTAGCCCTTCTTTTAGAAGGATCTGCTAGGAGAAGTGGGCAGGGGATGGAAGCAGACTCAATTTGCCAATTGAACTGATGGTCAGTAGTTCAGTGTTAATTTTCCAGTGCAACAGCCCCAGCTACTGAATCCATGATTCATGCATAGTTTAAAGATGCCACAATGCTTAATGTTTGTGCTTACAAACTCAGTGGTCTGGGATTTATTCCTGATTTTCATTTGCTGACATTGTGGTTTTCATGATCTACTCCTTGGGTGGCAAAAAAAACACAGGGGTTAATGTTGCTGACTTATACTGCTTGATTCTTCACTTTGGTTCTCTACTAGGGAAATTTCTGGCAGAGTCTGCATGCCCACCTTCTGTCTACATGGATTTTCACCTGCTGTTTTGGATTCTCTCTGCATCACAAATAAATACCCTAGGTGAAGTGACACGCCTCCAAATAGTCTGCAAGTGTCTGTGAAAGAGACAGAGAGAAAGAGTGAGTGAGTAATTGAGTCATTATATCCTTTGTTGGGTCAGTGCCATGTTCAGGACTAGTTCCTCTAGCTTCTGCCAAGATAGGCTTGGTGAAAAAGGAGATGCTGATGATAGGAATGATTGCAAGTAGGGATACATGCCACAGGCAAGATGGGGCTGGAATTTATTGGAGAAAACTAGCAAAGGAACCAAGGTATTGAGAGCAAATAATTTGAGAGTCAAAGGTAATACAAAGGGAAGATGCCAAGAATGTATTTGGACTGCAGGTTACAGATTGCCATATCTATCAAGGATTGATATTAGAGTATAGGCAAAGTGAAAGAAATAGAGGGGTACTACCTAAATGAAAGACCAGTACTGATAGAATTTTTAGCAGAATCTAGAACAGAAGCTGCTGTTAAAACAGGAATAATTAGTAGAGCATATAAAATATTGCATGATAACTATGCAAATCAATCAGAGGAGGTTAGAAAGGACTGGGAAGAAAGACTGGATAAGCATTTCAAAGAGAAATAATGAGGGGTATGTTTGTCTCCTAAATATGTGTAAAATCTAGAAGATTTAGGGTTTTTGCTTGGAAATGTTTACATAGATATTTTCATACCCCAAGTAGAATCCTGAGATTTTTTCCCCAGATAGACAGCAAATGTTGGGGGTATGATGGGGAAGAAAGAAAGAGCTGAGGACATATTTTCTGGGAGTGTAATGAGTTGGCAGATTTTAAAGATTACCTGCAGACTACTCTATTAGAGATACTGGGTGAGCAAACTGGTGCAACTTGGGACATGATATTTCTGAGCTATGATACAGAATCAGAATTGCCTAGACATAGTAAGGTCTTGCTGAGTCTAATTATGATGGCTGCCAAAAAAGCAATTACTAGAAAATGGAAATCAAAGTCTAAACCAAATGTACTAGAAGTAGTGAACATGGTAACAAAGACAAAACAACTGGAATTGGGATCTTTAGAAAAGGGTAGGAACAAATTACATAGGAACAATGGGAATTGTGGGAACAATACATACATAGGAAGAATGACATTTAAAAGAAGGCAGGATCTGAATGAGCTATGTAATGTTTGACTGACAATGATTGGGTAGATTACAAGTGCTGTATAATGTTTGCAACTAAAATTATGCCAATATGGTTTGTGATGAATGAATGCTGTCTTCCTATCCACATGCATTGCTTAGGTTTCTTTGGAGTATTCTGGCTTCTTTCTCTGTCCCAAAGGTCTGCTTGCTATTGAACTTATGCCTTTAAATTCTCTTAGCCTGCACAATCTGATTTTGGTGGGAATTTAATAAACTCCATGTAGGAATAGTGTAAGTCCTACACAGAAGGTACCATGGCTGTGTCTGCGGCTCCCCCTTGGCAGTGCGCCTTGCATATTAATGAAAGCACACTACTGAGAGTGAGACGTGTAACACGGTTACAGAATCAGTGTAGGGGGTGTGTTACAGTGTCCGGAGATGAGCAACGCACCCCCTGCACTGTCAAAGTGGCAGAGGACACTGAAATATAAATGTTATTTTTTTGTGTGTGTGTGTTTGCAAGGAGGTTAGCAATGGAAACATGCCAGACATCTAAAAATAGAAACTGGATACTTTTAATTTTCATATCAAAGGTCAAGTTTAAGCATAGCTGACCGTGTTTGCATGGCACGGTGCTCAGCAGTGCTTAAACGTAGATGAGGGCTATACACATATGTATAGCAGTTGTCAACATATCCACGTAGCTGAATGGTTAGAGTCATGCCCTTATGTGCAATAGGTGCATGGTTCGAATACACAGCCAGGCCATTCAGCTTTTATATTTGATAGCAATATTTTACAACTTATTTATATTTTTTTATAGATGCATTTATTGGCATTTGTTAACTGGATTAGTCCAGCTGGGCCAGAAGCCCATTTTCAGTGGAGACTCAAAGAGAAAATATCCACTTACAGGTTTACAATATATAAAATTCACACTCCAAGATAAGGAAATTAAAATACCTAATGTCAGGAAATCATAGAAGTTAAACACATACACATAATAATTAAGTAGTAGTAATGAACAAATATATATTTTTTTAACTCTGGTTTGCCCTTAGCTAAGGTCTGCTAAGCACTGCTAAGCCAAGCCAAGCAGCCTTTAAACAGGACCAGTTTTAGCACTGCTTAGCAACATGTAGCTCCATTTAGCTGTAGTAGCTGTTCAAATAGGTTACTAATTTGTGTGTCCAGATGTACCAGACTGTTAACAGCATTGCTCAGCAAGGTGAAAAGACTTCAGTAAATAAAAAGTCAACAAGTACAATACTAATACAAGTTATTGGAACAAATGCAACTGTTTAATCTTGGTACGGCTGTATGACTGGTGTGTCCGTGAATGTTTGCTGATAGTCTAACCCCATGCCTGCCAAGGATGGCATGATAAGCGTAAACTGTCTGTACTGTACACAGCAAGTCTCTCAAGTATCATGCTGTCACAGACTGTGATCACTGTTATCAAATCCCTGGGACAGATTTCACAGTCATTTGATTTATCTCAATAGCATAGCCACACTACATCAGTCTACAGTACAACTTGTTAGTCACATATTTCTCCCTAATATGTAATAGTCCCCTGTAGCTGTGTACCTGTAGGTGTTACAGTTTGACCCATACTGTTCCATGTGGATAGCTTGAGAGGTATGTAGGTGCTATAGAAGCTATAGGGCACTTGTATATGTAATGTAAGGGCAGATGTGTAGAATAAATAAGAGTACTGTTGCAAACAACATAGCCTTTACTGGTAGTAATGGAATGTCTCTCCCCACCCCTTATCTGCATCATACTTTATTATTGTTATACATTGGGTATGGTTTATGTTTAACATATATTGCTCTCAAAATGTTATGTTGGGTCTTGTGTTTTATTATTGTTATATATTAAAATGGTTGCATACTAACATAGCTTGTTGAATTACCTATGATGTTGGCCTACTGCCTTGACTGTTATCTTACTGTTGTATTCCCTATGCTATGCAATGTTATCTTACTGGGTTATCTTCAACATCCTGGCATGCTGTTATAATTAACATTACAATGTTGTGTTCATTACTAACCTATACACTTTGAAAAACCTCAACACCATAGCTAGACTGGACAGGCTGGTACCCGGCGATCGACCTACCCTACCTCAGCCGGCAGTGGCATCAGATCCCAGCATGTCTGGGACCCAACCTGGAGCTGCCCCCTATGCTGGTCCTGCACCACCTATGGGTGGAACCACCTCAGGGGACGGGGCCTGTCCTCTCCGGGAGCAGACAGAGACAGGGAGTTGTCACCCATTGACAGCTACCAGGGTTGGTGCTCAGGATCGTCCATTATGGTTTGGATGATCGACTGCGCAGGACTGAGGGAAGACTGGCCAACCTGGAGGGGCAGGCTGGCCCTGGCACCCAGCCCCCAGACACCTTCGGGACCGTGAAGGAGCAGTGGTGATTGCACATGGGTGGGGAGCTCAGTCTCACTGCTCCCACCTGGGGGCACATGGCTCTCAGATGCCACAGCACCCTCCCCATCCAAGGAGTTTATGCCCTCATGTGCCATACACTGCCCCTGTCTGCTGTCTTGTCTTTCTGCAAATGCTACCTCTCCTACCCAACTTACCTCCCCACACATACCTACATCCCTTCCCCAACATTCCACTCTCTCAAGAAAAATAAAATAAAATGGACATCTGTCCCAAAAAAATATTGCCCCATACATAGCCCTCCATTTTGTCCCCATGTACACTGCCCACAGTCAATCATTACAGCAATTAATCAACACAGTTGTCGCCAACATCCCTCTCTTTGGGATGCGAGGCTTCAAACTGTCCACAACCTGCACAGCTGTTGCTGTACAAGAAATGGAGAGCTATGGTCCTTTCCTACACACGTCCTGCACATTCCTACCTGCCTTTCACATTGTTTTTTTCCCCTGCTTACCCCCATTTCATCAGTTTCCTATCGTCCCTTTTTTGTTTTCTTTTTTTGGAAATAGGTTGGTTTAAGTGGAGATAAGCGGTGTGCTGTATCTCGTCACACAATCCCCTTAAAGCTGATTCAAACTGCTTTAATCACCTTCTGTTTTTCTGACATTGTTATGCACATTAGCAAAATGATTACCCCTGCCAAGTCTTGACCCCGGGACCCTGACAACAAGGGCATAGTGCATTAGCCCACTAGGCCACTCAGCGCTGAAGAATATCAGGTGTTTTCATAAACATTTCATGAGTATCAGTGATGCACATCAGCAAATAATTCACCCCTGCCAGGTCTCAAATCCAGGACCCTGTCAACTACAGCATAGTGCATTAGCCCACTAGGCCACTCAGCTCTGCAGTGTAACAGATGTTTCCATATACACATCCTGAATGCCAGTGACACACTGCTTGTACATATAATGGGAAAAATGACAGCATACTTGGGACTGTGATGCAGACACCAAACAAGTACACAGCCAAATAAATGCTGATGGATGTACATGAGGCCTAGGAGAGGAGGTTCAGCTGACAATTTCACAGACTGTTGCAGAATGTCCACAGTTGTGACACCTACTTTTGGCATGGTTGTCACAAAACCTATTGTGTGTGCTGAATTATTGGCAAGTCAGTACAGACTGAGATTAGAAAATCATGGCAGACAGTTCAGTGTCGCACGTCATACCCATATGAACACACGTTCATGCCAATCCTGTGTAACAGACTGTATGCATGCACATGTCTTGCAAATAGGCCTGCTATAGTATTGACTCAGTAGCTCAATCAGTTACATTCCTAGCATGCTTTACATTTTATCACCATCAGTCCTGGCTTACATTTCAGTCTGCTGTATGTCAAGTACATGCTTGTCAAAACAACAAATAAATGACTGACCCCAGAAATTTTAAGCAGAACTGGTTGATGCTACTGCAGTCACTGCCACCCATATTATCATGCCAAAGGCCTGTAGGTTGGGACACACTTTCCAAATAGGTGTAGGTGTCCTAAATGTCACCTACCACTAACTGGATGACACTATTACATAACATATGTACCTGAGGCCCATGCCTCACCTGGACTGTTATGGATACTCACACTCTGGCTATGCTGTGACAGCAGAGCTGAGACTGCTCGCTCACTGACATATACAGCTTGCTGTCCCCCAGTGTGTTCACAATTCCCAGTATGACTCCTGGACAGAATTAGCAGCTGCAGCCTGCAACATATGTGGCAGTATGTTCAGCTACCTGCTACAGACCAACCATACCTCCCAAACACCTAGATCAGGGCATCCACACAACACCCATACATAAAGGGATGGGGGGAATGGTCAAGTGACAGGAATATGTGTCACAGTCTTCCCTTACAAACATACACAGCTGATAGACCAGCAGCTACTGCAGCAGTATGCATATTCTAATAAAAAGGACATATGACACTCACATCTTTCTATCCCCTTACTGTCCTCAACCCACATTGCTAAACAGTAAACTGCCACATAATCAGAAAGTCTGTTCACAATGGCCAAACATAGCATGCCAAACTGTAGACATACCTCATAAATCTGGACAGTGAACAGTATGTTTACCTACCCTCAGTGATGCTGTTGTCCCCACACGATAGTGTACATCCTACAGGCCAGGAAAAGGGCCAAACCCTACAAGCAGGCCTTAGATATAGCACTGTGGTGCCATGCCATTGGCTAATAAAAATGCAACCCAGCTGTTCTGGATACAATTAGCAAGTGTGAGCCACAGATTGGTGCAGAGGCAATCACCTGTTCATGAGGATTACCTACAGAAGGCAAGCTGCTGCCTATGGTAAACAGGTCTGTGACTTTCTTTACAAAGACAGAGTGCGAGAACATAAGCACAATACCTGGTATGTAAAAGAAGTCCCCATGTAATGGGACACAGATGGGAGGATGCAGTTATGGGAAATCAGGATTACAACAGTCAGTCTGTAGTACATATCTTGGAATTACATGTTGCTTTTAATCAGCTGTCCAGCACCTACAGGCTTCCCTTTTGGCTCTGTCTGCTGCGACATAGATCACAGCTCTGGCCCTCTGAGTCCCTCCAACAACGGTCGGCTCATGTACGAATGCAACTGGACTGTATTTTACACAACAGTGACAGTAAGTACTGGAGGATACAGCTGGCATATCACATGAAGTACTGTCAGTCTGCTCCTCTCAGTCTATAAATATCACACAGGCATACTTCAAACATTGTGCAGGTGTCCCTGACTGTTCCTGATGTACTCTGGCTAGGTCACTGTGTACTCCATACTCATACCTCATCACTTGAGAGCTATGCCTAACATACCTGTTGACTCCCCTACAGTAGGACAGCAAGTTATAGCCAGTAGTAGCAAGGGGACAGAGGCCTGGCCTCAGCGACAGTGTGTATATATATCGAGCACACAACTTAAGGGAATGAATACAGTACCAGATATTAATGTACCATAACTGTTTTCTGAGGGATCTGGTGTGCGACAGCCAGATTCCACACATTCTGTGAACAACCATTATGTATTGTCCAACTGTTTGCCAGAAATCCACATTTGTCTGGCAGTGGATCTACATATATCAGGCACATGTACACATTCTGCAAACATCTGTGTACTGTGGATGTCGGACACCAACAGGGAGGATACCCTACAGTATGTTTGCAGTGCTGTCTGTCATTGGGTCACACATGCTGCTGGACTGTCCTCATACACTTGTAGTACCACTCACATATTTGTCAGATGGTGGCTCTATAACATGGTACTAAGTTGTTGCCCATACGGGACACACCACAGTAGATGGTAGTGATTGTTGTGGAACCATAAAAACACAGTCCATCACAGCACACAGGGCCATAACCAGTATACCTAGGATCATAGGAGGTCAGTAGGTTATTGGCCCAAAGAGCCTCATAAGCCTAGCCCAGTGTTTAACCCATGTTTATGCAAGTCAGCACCTGATGCCCCAGTCCAACAGGAACACAGGTGATATCCCAAGGGTGTGTATCCTGTTTATCATCCAGTTATCCAGCTGTTGCTTAAAAAGAGATAAAGAAGTACTCTGCCTGATGTGGACAGGGTGTCCATTTCACAGCTGGGTGAGTGTGTGGGACACACATCTGGCCCGCTAACAACTGTTGATGTCACAGACCAGGTTGAGGGTGTGTGTGTGGGTTACTTGAGTAGAGCTTGGCTTGCAGATGTGCATCAGTCTCATCAAGGTGGAGTCTGTGATTGCCTTGTATGCCACACAGAGGTCACCTCTAAGGAGTCTGTATGAAACTGGGTAGAGGGATAGGGCTTCTAGCTTATCTGTGTATGGCAGATGTTTCAGGCCCTGGTATTCCCTGGTGAGGAACCTCTGTGGTCTCCCCAGCTGCTGCATGTGCTTTGTGAGGGACATGATAAAAAGGCCATTATATTCAATAATGGGCCTTATTAGGGAGGAATACAGTGATGTTATGACTCCCATGTCACTGGATGAGATACCCTTATGTATGAGGTGGGCCATGTAGCCAAAGGACGCAACAAGGTGGGCAGATGTCATGATGCCATCATGTGTGGCCAAATCCCTCTCAACTGACTGTGTGCTTAGGACATTGTTAGTAATGTGATAATTTGTGGGGACATCACTAGCCCCAAAGGGGATGATGCTGCATTTTACGATATGCAGCCTGAGGCCATATATCTGGCAGCACTCATGTGTCTGCATGAGGCCTTCTTGGCATATGTCCACATCATTAGGGGATTTGGTGACAGCACCCAGCATCCACTCTTCTGCACACATGGTCAACCACAGGCCACTGGTTGTGCCCTGCACCTCAGAAGAGTGAATCACACATAATAGAGGCCCCAAGACAGAACAGCGGGTTACGCCGCTAACTATGGGTCTACCTTTTCAGGTGGCTTCCCCTATATTGAGTAGGTGGGTGCTGTCAGTGTGCCAGTTTGCTACCCATCTGGTAACATATGGATTAATGCCTAGTTGCAAGCGTATATCTATTATGGCCAAGTGGGGAATACTGTGAAAGTCTTTGGCTAGGTAAAGGTAGACAGTGTGCACAGCATCCGACTCTTCCATGGCTTTGGTGACTGTCAAAGTCAACAAAATGTAACAGACGTGACCCCCCGTGACAAAGCCAAACTCCGTGTGAGTGAGTGTGGGGAGGTCACCAATGTCTTTGTTAATGAGGGTCATGATAATCTGTTCCATGGCCTTGCAGATCAGGCTAGTTCGGCTGATGGATCTATAATGTGCTGGATCGGTGGATGCTCCACGTTAGTGTAAAGGGATGACAGTAGGTGTCCTCCACTTGGCTGGGACTAAAGCGGTATTTAGTCTTTGGTTGAATACAGTGCCTAATGGTGCTGCAGGTTCATGCTTGAGGTCAAGTAGGATGCATCCTGAGCTGTGATTGGGTCCCATGGGGGCTGTATCCCAGGCCTTTTAGATGGCAGGGATGACCTATTCCCTAGATATAAGGGGAAGGGGATGTCCTGATGGGGGGACATATGTGAAGAAGGAGATATGACTGTCTGCAGTGGATGTTGCCAATGAGGGCTCTGAGTTTGCTTTTCAGGATTTCAGTAGTGCTCTTATTTGCTTGTGCAGGCTAAGGAAACATTGCTTCAAGTTGGGCACCTGCTCATTCTTGGTATTAGACAGCAATATTTCACTCCTGTTATAGAGTTTATTTATTGCAGATGTCCAGCAGACAGGTTTACTTATCCTTGCAGAGGATGATGTAGTCCTGTTGGGTATACCTAACTCCATGCATCTATACAAATGCACGTCTAGTGCTTTGGTGTATTTGTGGATATTGGTGCTGGTTTCTACAGAGGGGAGGGTGCTGTGAAGCTGTTTATACCATCCCTCAGGAGGCTGTAATCAACTTTGGAGATGTTTGTTTGTCTTATCCTAGCTAGATGGGTATTGTGGGAGATGGTGACTGCAAACGTGACCGCTTTATGGTTGGTTTTACCACGGAGGATGATACTGTTGGGATGCTGCAGTGGTTACCCATATTGTTTAATAACAACTCCAAGAGATCTTCACCTCATGTGCAGGTAGCAAGTAGCTGTTCCAAGGTGTTTCATTGCCAAACTCCATGAATCTCTGGGCATCCTTATGACATGAATTGGGGTCTTGGCAATGGTTAACTGCACCTGCAGTGTCTCTTGTGCATCTTACTGTTTGACCAGCCTGGAGGTGTGTATGTCTTTCATATATATTGAAACCACACATCCCCTGCTTTTACTGCCCACACCTTGGGGTCCAACTGTATGATAGGATGGGTGACCATGTAAGGCTGGGATGCTCTCTGCAGCCTTGAACCATGTGTCTGTTACTGCACAATGTCAGCATTGTCCAGGGTAATGACTGCTTGCAATGCATGCAGATTTATGTTTAGACACCTAGCATTTAGCAGCATGGCCTTCAATTTGTGATATGTGGACAGTTTCATGTTGGAAGTGTTAACGTCACCACTTTTCCTAATAAAGGCACTATGGGGATGGCAAGAACCATGGCCAGAAGCATGAAGGCCAGGTGAGAAAGATGGAGGCCATGTCTGGCAAAGCATCATGGTCTGTTGATCATATCATCCCAGGCTGTCAGGTACTAGTTCCCCCTGGAATAGCACCAGAAACCAAGCCAATTGTTATGGTCAATCACTTCCTGATTGTATTGTGGTATCATTCTGGGTGATGGCAGAATGCTGCTTAACACTAGGGACATACTTGCCTGAGACACACACTCAGTGGGCTCAATCATGTTTCAAGTCACACAGTCCAGAGGGGTATGTCTCAGGTCAGGCATGCCAACATAGACTATGACAGACTCGTAACAGTACCTTTTGTTGAGAGACAGCAGTATGTATGTGATATGGCAGATTCTGGCACCTGACAGACAAGTAATTGTGACCTTCTTCATATACAGCCTGGTGAGATGCACATCTGTGTGTCTCACAATAGAGTCTTCTATGACTAATATGTTTGATTTATGGTGACACCTACTGTGGGACACAGGTGTGTGGCTATGCATGGTATGTGTTCTGCAGGGCTGTGGAGTTCAAGTATGTTTTTGCCTTGGAGGTCTCCTTTGCTTGGAGATGTTTATGTTGAGGACCTACGTATATGTGGGTGTGAGTTATGTAAGTGTGGGTGGTGTGTGAGGTGCACTGATTGTGTTGACAACCTGTTTGGAGCCAGATATGTGGGCTTGAGAGGGAGAGAGCATGGACTGTAGGTTCCTAATGTCATTGCATCTCTCACTAATTGTGTTCCTTGACGGTGTTTGTAGGTTGTTGTCCGTGTACATGAGGCAGTTGCTACACTGTGTGAGGATGCCCATATCAACCAAACTGGCAGGGGAAACTGTAGGACACTGTCCAGCCACATTTGTCAGAATTTGAGGGAGGAAGGCCAGGGAGACCAAAGGGGGTAGACCTACAGCCTAGGTGCTTAAAACAAAAGTAGGAGGCTTACACTACCACATACAATGTAGACAGGCTATAAGCAAGCAGTAATAGGTGCAACAGAAAAGATGCAGTTGAATACCTTAGAGAACATGCAAGTAGCAGGAAACAGCAAGATGAGGAGGGAAAAGCATGATGTATTGCCACTATGTTGCTGATAGACACATACATACTGCGGTGAAAGATGACGGGGTATGATGTGGGAATTAGTGGAGGACAGTGGAGGCAAATGTGGATGTGCAAGGTGTGTACATAATGGAGAGAAATGCATGTGGTCCTGTGACGTGTTCCCCTCTTCTTGTTTTTCAGAAGTGATGTACAGATGGAGGAACCCACCTTTTTCTGCAGCCAAGAATGATGTTATAGTTGATGGCCTCAGACTGCATCATACCATCCTGCTTTCAAGGAGTCGCCATAATCAGGAACAACGTGCTGCACTGTGGGCAGACCTTGTTGAATCAGTAAATCACGTAGGGATACAGGAAAGAAGCTATTAGCAGGTCCAACACCAGGCCACCGACATGATAAATGGTGCACGGCAAAGGGCCGCAGCTGTGGCCAGAGACAGTGCTGGCAGCAGTGAAGGGCCTGCAAAACAACAACCACTCTTGGCCACAGAGGAGTTCCTGGCAAATCTGGATTCGGCCACTAGCTCGCAAGCATCTATCACCCCATACATCATGCAGGTGGGTGGCACAGCTTCCACAGCAGAGGAACATTCAGGTAAGCCTCCTGTGATCATCAATTTAATATTGTAGCAGTCATAGTGGCAGCCTCTGCATACTTGTATATGGATGTCAAGTCACTCTGCATGGGGGGGGGGTGCTTATGTAACACACACATGTGCACACATACTCAGAATGTCAGCAATTTGGGCAGTATCACAATTTGTACTGTGCATGTTGATATACACACATATCATCCTGTACTAATGCTACATTTCTGTTCACTGACTATATTTCTACCCCACAATTCCATAGGTACATCTGGTGTGGCTGGAGTCCAACATCGTGTAGCTGGTGAGTGTGAAACCTTTTTTTTTTACACTCATGTATACCCTAGTAATGTTAAGGGCTGCCAATTTGCCGTGGACACAACTGTTAAGCATAGCCATAGTACAATACTCATATATCCAGTTGTGGAGGGGTTCACTGCAGTGAACTGAACGGGTAATCATAGCATATTTGCAGGGGCTGCAACATATTTGCACATATTTTTGTGAAGATGTATGCAGTATACTATACAGGGCGCAATAGTATGGTGAAGATGGGTGCACTGTTTTGTAGGTGAAGGTCCATCACATATACCAACATGTTGCTTATCTCACAGGTGTGTAGAACTGGCAACATTAACCGGACATAGTTGCACTGCATGTTAAGGGCCTGTCTTGTCTGTGTCTTTGTGGTCTGCTTGTGTGTTGGGCATGAGATCAGTAAAATGATGTGGTATGTATAATGTGGTTGTAGCACCTCACTTGTGTGTGTGTGTGTGTGTGTGTGTGTGTGTGTATCAGCACATATAATAGTGCATGTTTTAATGTAGTCATGTTGTCTTCCTCTTCACATGTGACCATGGGGTAGGAGTCTGTCTCCCTCACAAACTGATGTCAGTGTCTCATCAGACTCTGATGATGGTGGTAGTCATATTGAGGCACAGGTGAGGTTGTTGGGAGCTGAATCTGTCCTATGGGTTGACATTCCACTTCCTTCCCCAATGTCCCATCACACAGTCAGTATGCTCACATATACCCAGTCTCCTATGGCCACAGATATTTGACAGTCAGAGGGTGGTGGCATTGAATAGGAGAGTATGGCGACTATGACATCTGTGATCATAGACACTAGCCATAGCCAGAGAGCTGGTGAGGTCCCACACAGACCATGACAGGCATGCTTGAAGGACTGCTGCCCATCCACCACCACCTATCACAGGTGTCACATCATGAGTCACTCGACGCAAGTTTCAGTCTGTCATGGAGGCACAGGCATGTTCTGAACGCAACACCAGATGGATGCTCAGGATCATGGATGTATCACTGTATGACATCCATGACTCCATCCATAACATTGGTAATGCCGTGCATCATTTTGCTGATGTAGTGGACAGACAGTAAGGTGAAACACCATCAGTCCATAACCGTGCATTGTCTGTGCTGGAACATGTGGTGGGAGTAGGGCGTCTGACACATGGACATAGGTCAGCACCAACATCAGCTGTGAGTCCATGTGGCCATGCATAGTCACGCTCCTGTAGTGGCAGTACCACCAGCCCTACAGAAGGGTGGGTGCTGTCCACACCATGACGTGGAAGCCCATGGACATGTGGTCTTGGGTGGTCCTGTGAGGGAGACAGATCCAGAAGACATGAGTCACCATCAGCAAGTAGCACCGCATCTGATTCTGGGCATGGTGGTGGCAGTGCCACTCCTGGCAGAGCCAGTTCCCATGTTCGTGGCTGGAGACTGTGAACTGTACATTCTGTCATGTACGGTCCACAGCTGTCCAACATACCCTCATGTAGGGGTAGCACATGGCTTGACTGTGTACGTGCACACACAAACACACATCACTGTCACATGCAGGTCACCAACAGACATGCACACAGCTTCTCTCCATGGCCCAGCTGACCAGCACCCCTCCAGACACACACAATGTCAACTGTGTGGCACAGCCTAGGCCTTTGGCAATCCCACACCACAGCCTGTGCATATGATAATACCTGTGCCACATCTCTGTCATCCATACCATTGATCCAGGGACATGCATATGTGTCTGATGCACAGGGTGACTATAGTACATTTAATGACAATTTGTACTGCGGTAGTGTTATGCCCAGTAAGGTGCGGTCTGCTGGCATGTGTCAGGAGTACACATCAAAGTGCATGTACCTTTGTTCCATGATGCTACATTGGTGGTAGTATTGCTGACTGAGTGTTGTCTCCCACACCTTTTTCTGTTCCAGGGGGGTCTGTGCATGTATGCCATGGAGAGCTAGTGCCAATACAGCAGCTCAGGATGGCATGATGGCAATGCAGAAATGTGCCTTCACCAAGGTACGACTGTATATGTGCATGGTTACATAGATGCATATGTGTAGAACAGTGTCGGGCACAATGGGGGCAGAAAGCATAATCTTGCATGCATATCCTGTGACACAACATGCTACTCTTTATACATGTCACCTGGGAGTTCAATAGGACATAGGTTCATAGGAGGTTACTACAGTAATGGCCCTTGGGGCTCTTACAAGGCTAGCCATTATTTTATCCCTAGAAAGAAACATCAGTCAGCAGCTGTTACCCCGTCAATGAGGGACACAGGTGCGACCCCTGGAACAGAATTGTGGTTTCTCATTCACTCATCACGGCTGTGGTTGAAGAGGATCATAGGTTCATAGAGTAGTACTATGTTAACTGCCCTTATGAGCCATTTTAAGCCTAGCTAATTATCCCTTGTGAGACTCAAACCCTGCACCTTGTGTTTGTAAGGAAAACACATTAACCATTAGGCCACCCTCCTAAAACCAGCGTGTTACTCTGACGAGTATGGGAAGTGTATTCCTGAGACAAGGCAGCCTCTGGAAGACAAGCCTCTCTCTCCAGCAGGTTATGTTGATGTCGCATATCACATTCAGACCTGCCGTGCAGGTAATGCTCAAGGAGTTAAGACTTACGGATATGGGGCAGCTGTAGTAAGGCAGGGTCCAACACTGCCTTGTAGGCGTAACACAGCCCACCTCTGAGCAACCTGTCCAATACCGAGTGCAGCAATAGTGATTTGAGCCTGTCTGCATGGGACAGTTGCTGGACGCCATGGATTACCTTTGTGAAGTATTTCTGTGGCCTTTCCAGTTGGTGCAAATGTCTGGATAGGTATATACCAAACGGGGCATTGTAGTAAAATATTGCTGTACGGAGTGAGGACTATAGAGAGGTAATGACCACCTTTTTTCTGCATGAAATCCCTTTACCTACGAGATGAACCACGTACAAGGCTTTACTGACCACTGCCACTACATGATGGTTGAATGGGAAATTGTCATCAACCTGAGTACCCAGGTCTCTCAACACAGGTTGTGTGTCTAGGGGATTGCCATTGATGTGGTAAACAGTAGGGTCGTGTCTTTGCTGAATGGTATGACGACAAAGGTTTTTGTCTTTAGTTTTAGGCCAAAACCTTGGCATTAGTCTGTAGCTGATATAAGAACCTCTTGCAGTATGTTAACATAATTTGGGGAGTCACCGACAGCACCCAACTTATAGTCGTCCACAAACTTGGTCAGTACCTACAAATGTAGGTGGTTTCAGGTAGAATTCATGCCTACATACATGTGGGTTACTTGGGGGCAGCAGCTACTCACAGGACCTCAACATGTATACACATTGCACACATAGGCAAGACAGACTAGGCTTGCTACCTTATCAAATGCCCAATCTGGGACATGTTTTGTAGCAACGCGAGAGTTGGAAGGAGAAACCATACCCACAGTGAGTACAACAGACAAAACCTCACTATTTTGACAATATAACAACTTAGTTTTGTAGCATTTGCCTAGATTATGCTATTTCTCATAACATTTAGGTGTTTGTACTGCAAAATGACTGTTTTATGGAACTATTAGAATTATGTAGGAAATGTTTGTTGTCTTTCACTCTTGGGACATTTGTATTGTTTTAGGTTTTTATAGGACACACCTGTCCAAACATGGACTGCAACTTGCACAGTGGGACAGGTGGCAACCATAACATAGTCATACTGCTGCAAGGGGATATACGTACACACACACACACACACACACACACACACACGCTCATAAACTGCCCTTGTTGAGAGTAGAACCCCTACCTGTCTACTTGTACATACTACAGTGCTACATATGCATTGTATGTACCACAGAGCTTATGAATATTTGGAGTGTCTGCCACTATTGTTCAGGTGGATGACATCTGCAGGCTCTGTAAAGGTTGCCAATAGGGGGTAACAAGTTTGCACAGGCCCTTAAAACTCTACAGCAATTGCACACAGACAGGAAAGCCATCCACAAAGCTACGAGGGGATATGTTTATACACATACACTCACAGAGCTAGCAGTTTTGAGAGTAGAACCCTTACCTATCTAGTTATACACACTATAGTACTACGTACTTATTGCATGCGCCACGGAGCTAGTGTGCCTGAAGACTGTCTCACTGTGCTTCTAAGGTGGATAACTTCAGCAGGCCCTGTAAATTATGCCAATGTGGGGGTTAAGAGGCACAGGTCATAAAATGTATTAGCACTGCACACACATAGGCAAGACAGACACACTGCTGCAAGGGGATATACTTACACACACACACTCACAGAGTTGCCATTGTTGGGATTAGAACCTCTACCTATCTAATTGTATATACTATAGTGCTACGTACTTATTGCATGTGCCACTGAGCTTATGTGTTTGGAGAGTGTCTCAATGTGCTTCTAAGGTGGATGACATCAGCAGGCCCTGTGAAGTAAGCCAACATGGGGGTTAAGAGGTAGGCACGGGCCTGAAAATGCATTAGCATTGCAAACACATAGGCAAAACAGACACTGCAGCAAGGAGATACACGTACACATACACACTCAGAGTTGCCATTGTTGGGATTATAACCCCTACCTACCTATTTGCCTAGAGTACTGCTGCGTACATACTGCATGCACCACAGAGCTTGTGTGTTTGCAGAGTGTTTGCCACTGCTGTTGGGGTGGATGACATCAGCAGCTGTTGACAAGGAGGACACTTTTGTGGATGACACAAGTCATAGGGCCATAAAATAATTGACCATTGCACAGATATAGGCCTGTTGGGCAAGTGTATGATGCTGTATGTGGAATATCTATACACACACACACACACACACACACACACACACACACACACACACACACACACACACAGTGGCTGATGAGAGATTGGAACCCATACCTACCTACTAATACACACTACAGCTCACCCTACTAGTTGCAGGTGCCACTGGTAACAACTGGTGTGCAAGTGGCTGCAGCACTACATCACTCTATACCTTTCTGTGTCTTTCTCTCTCTCTCTGTCCCCCTCTCTCCCCCCCTCTCTCTGTCCCCCCATCTCTCTCTCTCTATATATATATATATATATAAAACTCTACTGATACACACATATATATATATATATATATATTTTTTTTTTTTTTATGTGCCACATACTGACAGATAAGAGTAATTGTGTCTGATGGAGATAAGGAGAGACAGCCAGGTATACATAGCTGTCTGTATGCACACATATACATTGACATCTCAGTTGTATAGGCAGATGAGGCTTCAGACATGGGCTGAAATTAGCTAAGTGTAGGAGCATGCCCAGTGTGACAGCCAGTACTTGCAAGGGGAATCTAATCCAAACCTACCTACACTGCAGTTCAGGATTTTGTGTGCTACAGCCAATTGGCTGCTGCACCTGATTACACAGTCCAGCACCTCCCTGATGGCATGCCCAATGGATTCCCCAGCTGTGTACTGGCCGTAATAGCCAACTCATACCTAGGATGTGTAAAGATTGCATTAAACTGAACATGGTTTTTCATCATATGTCTGGTATGTTTTACATAGCAATGTGATTTCCTGGTACATCTGTGGCAGATTACAGATTGATGTGAGGAACTACTGACGGACATTTGAGTTACTGACTCCATACACAGCAGGGAACCCATGCTACTCCACAACCTTTTCTATTCTGCACTTTCCACATTTGTCTGGCCAGTAGTTCCTTTGTCCTGCTCCTGTCCCTGGCTTTGTCCACAGTTGAGGCTCTATGTAGTTGTAGGTATGCTGTGACTGGGGTACAAGATGTAAAACCACACACAGGGTTACAGACTTCAAGATGTCCAGCATTGCGCCCCATATGTCTGCTCTGGTCCTCAGACAGTTTGTGTTGTACTGGTATTATAATGCTACATGACCCCCAAACCTCTCAACCTGTTAGGACAAGAAATCTGGAGAAAACCATATATAAAAATGGGACACAGGCCCAATAATAGGGATAATTTTTTAATATTGCTCTTACAAACTTAGTTGGCAGAATAGCAGGTTTTCTATTAGCATGAATTTTCTGAAGTGTATGAAGTCTGCATCTCAAATGTCTGTCATTATTTTCTAATGCCAACCTTTATCGATCTCGCACTAGTTTGCCAGAAAACTGCAATGTTATGAAAACCGGACCACACATATGAGGCAAAACTTTGGACATGCTGCAAAACTCTGTACATTTCAGAGGTATGCTGGTACCCACTGACTTGTAAGTACTGACACAGTTACGTAATGGCCTTGACATCCTGCTTTGCCTTATTACAACCTGCTGTTTTACTAGCCACTGTCTAGGTTACTCAGAGCTATCTGTGGCCCCCTGTCCCTTCATTATCTCTGGCTTTGTCCAGCTTTCTTGCAGTAACAAATAGTGACAGTCTGTAGAACTCCTACCATAGGTGTAGCTCACATGCAAAATAGTGGTGCAGTCAGTCTCGAACCATGAACACCATCAACCACGGTAATGTACTTAGCCCACTAAGCCATAACAGCCACCAGACAATGCAGTTTAATTCCTGACACTATCAAACACATACATACATAGCACATTGACCCCTGCATATTGTGGAAATGGAACATGTCACTAGTTTGATTGTGACAGCCCTGGGATTGTGTGGTCTGTAGCTATTACCTTGCAAACATAATGTTACTGCAGTTGTATGGGAACATGGGTGTATTAGGGGTAGGGGACTCTAGCATTGACAGTCATGCATCTGTCCTATGACCCCCACTGTTTTGTCATTTCCATCGCTTAGTGCAGTGGGATTTTCTGCCTTGGGGCCTACTGCTGTCCCACGTAACTGTCAGTTGTCTGCAGGATTCCCAGTAGCCCACTCTATTCCCTAGCATACATGCAGCAGGTCCATACATACGCTACCATAGTCTAGTACCCCATACATTTGTCGTAAAGAAGAGTGTTACATTGTGCCTGCAGCAGTTGAGATCACAGTGCTTCAGGGCTGACTCTGTCAGATGCACACAGCCAATACATAAGGCACAGGTTGTATGGTATGGCTGGCATCCATTTTACTATGTATGTGAGTCGGAGTGAGGTGTCAATCCCTAGGATGTCAGTGCATGTGCTGTGTGTTGCATCTTTGCCAAGGCCTGGTCATACTGGGCACGCCTACGTCTACCTACAGGGACAGGCTCAGAGGGTTCCATCTCTGAATCCCCCTGTGGCTGGGGGGAACTTGGCACTGGTGGTAGGCTGTGTCCCCCTTCCCTGTGATGTTCCTGCCGCAGCTGTTTTACAGGATCCTATTGTGTAACATTCGACACACTGTGAACATGTGTGCACATGTAGCTGGAGAGTTATGTTGGACTCCCAACAGATATATCGAGGCAGGGGAACTGTGACTTAAGCAGCTCAAACACATGCTCTATGATGTTACTAGTTTGTGCGTGTGCCTTATTATGGCATTTTTCGGTAGGTGTGTGTGTGCATTTCTGATTGGTGTCATCATTTACGGTTCCAGTGCATAAACCAGTATCCCCCAGTAGATGGCCGTACGGGATGCTCCACCTGGCAAATGTCTGGTGTGCTGCAGATGCAAGCCTGTCTGATTGGTTGACTATGATGCAATCCACCTACCAGGTCTATCACTGAAGGTTTTGAATGGCCCAGTGTCAGTGGAACATGGCTTATCAGTCATTTATAGTTAATTGGCTTTGCAAGGCTATTTCCTTGTATTTTTTATTTTTTAATTCTTTCACTACTAAGCACTGGGGTGTGGCGTGCAAACCTGTGGCGCTAATATAAACAGTGCTCAGCAGTTTAGACACACCTCCATGCAGAAGCACGCTCAGCTTTGCTTAAATCAGCTAAAACACATGCCCCCCCAGCTAAACAAAGCTTAGCAGCAGTGGACACCCCCCTGCTTAGATGGGCTTAGCTGACAGGCATCACTGAGCTCCAATCCACTTAAACACAGCGTGACACACCCCGTTTTGATGTCAACTACCTGATCTACTAACACCAACACAATTCTGGCCCTACACAGGTTCTATCTGCAGACACAGTAGCCTATTTTTGTTATTCAGTAACCCCAGCTCATTTGCGTACAGATCCTTGCATATTCCCAGGATACTTCACTACTCCAGGGCCTGCTTCCTTAGCAACCACCAAAACCTGCCATTGTACACTATGCATGCAGTGTACTATAATGCATTTTTGCAAAAGTCTTATTTTCAGTTTTAACATTTTAATTTTTTTTTTGCACAACTGCATTGCTCCACGCAAACAATGTGTATTAAAAAATGTTTTACAATGATTTGCATTGCTTTTTGGACTCACTGAGCATAGTTTTGGCCATTTCCATCCCTACATTGCAATATCCAACCTTATTTTTGGGCTTTTACAGCCCCTGTTTAATTTTTTCATTTCTGTACATTACTTTCCGTGTACATTTCTGACACCAACACATGGGTACCGTGCAGCTTACTGGATTGCAAATCAACCTAATTTTCATGGATTTCACCTGCTTATGAGGTGATTTGCACTCCACTGACACTTCTGTGTCCGCACGCTCGTCCACGGCCCTTTGCTCTGTTTACTGGATTGCTCAGCTGCGGTTTCAGTGTTGGGTCCGTGCCACTATGCTTACATGGAAAATCAGTCCATGCAGGATTTACTGAATTCCCCCCTTTTGTCTTTACTGGCTAAATTAAATTTGAAAAAGATGCACAAGAATAGTCTACTCAACCCATTTCTCAAATGACCAATTATAAAAACTGTCATGCAAAAGCTGAGCATATTAAACCTGTAGTGCACACAGATTCCCTCTTACCATTCTAAGAGGGTTGGGAGGGTGGCCTAATGGGTAAGGTGTTTGCCTTACAAACACAAGGTGCAGGGTTTGAGTCTCACAAGGGATAATTGGCTAGGCTTACAATGGCCCGCAAGGGCAGTTAGCTTAGTACTAATCTATGAATCTATGAAAGAGAAAACATTAGTGGCTGAACACAAAAGGACTGCAAGACAAAAATAATTAATTTGCTATGTTACTAAACGTTGGGTAACAAGTATCCACTTTTAACTGGTACATGCATTGGAGATCCAACTTTTTTATTTTATTTTTTTTTATTAGAAATACAAGTAGGACAATATCAGAAAGAAAGCACAACCAGAGACTGCTAAGCATAATGCAACAACGTAGTGCTCACTGAATTGCAAAAAAGAAATCTACATAATAGTGCTACAAATACAATTGATAAGCAATCTTTTTATAATGTGTTATTTGGGTGTTACATTGACTTGTAGCATGGATTGTCATGTATTTTAAGCTGTAGTAACTGTGCTATTTAATTATGCATACAGTCTTGTGTGACACCCTAATAATTATTTGTGCTAGTGTAACAGGCAGCAAGTACAAAACGTCATTTACTCATACCTTTGACTTGGTGCGCAACATTTTTATCAGCATTTCAACAAGGTTTACATTCAAAATGTAATATTACCCACATTGTTTTATTTCCAAATTTCTTTTTTGTCTTTAGAGTGGATTCACACTACTGTTTCTTACAAAGGAACACAGCAAAACTGAAGTACACTGTCTGATGTAACTGATGAATGAAACTCGTATCATTCAAGTGCATGAATAAGTGCCATCTCAGAATTTTTGCAAAATTATCTTGCCTGCTATAAGTTACAGATATTACAGTCTCACTCCTATTCTGTCTGACACCACTGCAGGAGATTACTGTTTAACAATGCAGACAAACATTCTGCATTGACAAATACTTGCCATTTCTTTCCATCCAGTAAGTCCAAAATTAAATTGGGGACAGTCACACTGGTAAAAATCTCTGTCAGAAACACTATGAAACCATTTTAATACATCTTAATACCTGAATATAAAACTGTTAGCACTACCTAAGTGCCTCCATTTCTGTTCACAGAAAGTAGCACTATCCAATTTTCTCCTCGCACGACACATTTTTCACAGAGGTATCTACTCTACCATTTTTAACCTGCCTTTTATTTGGTTGAGCAGCTTTTTTCTTCGCACTGTGCTGTACATTTTCTGTCACACTGAGACTGGCAATTTGAAGACAAAGAAACCCCTGAAATACTTTTCCATCTTTGCTAAGTTACTGTAAAAAGCAACAGACTTTTACGGTATTTAACAGAAGATCTTCACACCTACACCTTAAACAAAAGCATAGAAGTTTGCATTAGCCAAGATCCAGAAATTTCTACAGTTTTTACAAGTGTGCAGTCTTCAATAATTGTGATAAGTCAGTTATGAAAGTTGAAAAGTGCAATGCTATTTCCTGGAATGACGCTGCAATAAAAGTTTATACATCAGTTCAAAAAATGTTCCAGAGTTCAAACTGTGATCTGTTGCAGAAGCCAGTATAGTAAGCTAAAAAATGTGCAAATAAAACACGGTCCCATTTTTTTCAAACAGGAAATAAGTGGAGACACTGCATTTTTCAAATTAGTAGTTTGTGGTTTCTTTTAAATTTATAAAAAAGAACAGTTTCCCAAGTTAAATAATGAACCTTTGAGATTTAAGGTCAGCCTGCAAAAACCTTTAAGACTGTTTCCTGCCAACAGGACAGCCTGGCAACTTTTTATCCCCCTTCCCAAATCAATGTACCAAACCCAGACTCAGGAGACCAGTAAGAGTTCACAATACTGTAAACCCAGGCAGAAGAGTAAAGAAAGCTCAATTTTTGTGAGGCGCTTGCTGCAAAAGTGCATCCTTAAATTGTCTAGGTATCTACCACGGAATGCTACAATTTATTAATACTTTGTTGGCACTTGATGAATTATGCACATTTAACTAAATCCTTGAATCATTGCTTCAGCTGCATCACCAGCTGCTGCGCTGTTATGCATGATGTTTTGCACAAGTTTTGAGGTCAGATAACTTGGAGTAAAGGGGAAAGGTAAATAATCACCCCATTTCTCTAAGTTTGTACAATCTCAAAAGTGGTACATTTAATGATTGGTGGTATGGGGCTGTAAATTTTTGTGATATTTTGTACTGAGAAGTTTTGCAGTTGCATACATTTTTTTTTAGACATTTCAGTTTTAGTATTTTGAGTCTTACATAACTACGATTTGATCCATCCATCCATCTACAATCCCTTTTTCCCCCCAGTTTTGTACTTGGGGTCCAGGTGTCACTTCAACACTAACAATCATACAAAGCCACGGTTTACACTGCCAGGTGGCTATTCCTGCTGCAGTAGTTCATTCACACTGCACACTCACACCTATGGCCAGTTTGGAATGTTCAATCTACCTACTGCATGTCTTTGGAATGTGGGAGGAAATTAGAGCACCAGGAGGAAACTCATATGAACACAGGGAAGACATGCTGACTCCGGAAAGAAGGAATCAAACTAGTGAACCTTTTGTTGTGAGGTGACAACACTACCTGTTGCGCCACTGTGCCACCCCATAATCATAACTTAATACTTCATTACAAATCCTGCTTGCCTTTATTACGAAGTAAATGCCCTGCCAAGCAAGTCCCACTGGGTCAGAATTCCAAATCAATAACGTCTTTGAAATGAACATTCCTCATTGCTGTATTCTGGAAAAAATGCTTTGACTGAAATGTTTAAGATCAGTTCTGTTTTGATGTGCAGAAGGACTTCACAAACGACTAGCAATAACTGAATAAAAAATCTAATGTGAAAAAACTAACTGATTAACAAATCAGTGATGAAACTGGCAGATGGCTATACTCCTTCATGGCACTAAACAGCATTTGGAAAAGTGGGAAAAAAAGAACTAAACAGCAAAAACTTACCAGAAACATGAATATTTATATCGGTACCACAGAAGAAACGAGGGAAGAATAATCATAGTGATGGACATCTACATGACTTGAGGCTCTATCTGCTGCTCTGGTAAGCACCTCATATAAATGTGATATTCTCATTATTCTAAAAGTCTAACACTGTACTCCTGGCAGTTATGTTAAACAGTATGCTATAACAAAGCGAAAAAGAGTGAGAGTGGTAGTAATACACAGTCATCCAAAGCAGGTAAACCAAAACCTGTACTAGGTTCTAGATCGATTGTTCAATTTGTAATACTTCAAAGAACACAAGCACAAGTCCCAGCTACAAACATCTTGCAATGTTTGTTTGTCTTTTCGGCTTTTCCTGGTTAGGGGTCGCCACAGCGGAACTCCTGTCCGCTAATAATTGGCAGTAGATTTCTTATGGTGCCGACTTGCCAGCCCGACGCCCAACCTTCAACGAAGGCACACCCATTCACACATGTCTTCTGAACGCCACTCGACCGCAGGGAGGACATGCAGACTACACACAGAAGGCACTCCAGCCAAGAATCAAACAGGAGAACCTCTTGCTGTGAAGCAACAACGCTACTGCTGCACCACCGCAGCTAGCCACAAACATGCCAAAACCCACATAAATAAATATTAGGCTAAGGTCTTCACCTCATAGATACAAGTTACAAAATTTGATTCTGACCTCAGAGTATTGACTAGTCTTAAAATGACCCTTCAGGGTACTTAGCCTAGTATTCACCTATGCACACGATTTTGAGTTTGACACATTAGTTTTTAATCTTTTAGGGTAGTAGTAACTACTGCAGCTGTTTTTCTGCTTTTCATTATCTTGTAATGAAAAGCAGCAAAACAGCTGCAGTGGTGACCTTAGCCTAACATTTATTTATAGAGTGGGTTCTGGCATAATGGTTATCAGTCTGCAGTCTACTAAAAGCCTAGCCATTAACCAGAGGACAGAATCAAACCCTATACCTCATATATGTAATGTAAAGACATTTGCCATTATGCCAACCCCTCATGTTTTTGTTCTACACATACCATTACCAAAATCAATACAGTTATCCATTTGGAAAGTGTTTGGTTCTCAAGTGGTCTGTCTTGTTTCCCTTTCACAAATTAAGCAAAAATGTAGCCAGTATTAAACAAGGGTCACAAACTCACTGCCTGTAAAACTTTTCTAGACTTAATTATTCAGCTACATAAAAACAGTTGGGTTCATTATCAAAACCCCTATGACAACTGCTTGTCTTTGTGGCTCAGAGCACTGCCTGAAGCTGGTGTGTGGAGGATTACATGGTCTTAATTTTATTTACAGTTTTGTTCTTTTGCTAGAAGAGTAACCCTTTTCACACCACCACTGGACTTGTCCAACTCTAGACAGAAGTGATGTTGCATCTAGGGAGCTCATTGGTTTTACATATAAACTTATTCATTTTATTTTATTTAGTACAGTATGTAAACTTTTTTAACTCTTGCATTTTTATTTTTTTACTTGAAAAAGAAAATAAAAGAATAATTGGATGAATTATTATTAACTCACATACTGGTTTTCTAGAAAATAGAGTACTTGCTACAAGTAAGTGAACAAAGATACTACTCTAAGCTGTTAAGTTGGAAGGATGGGTAAACTACAGTTGTGTAAACTGAACTTACCATAGCAGTAGATGTTTGAATGATACTGCTGCTGTAGCCTTGGCTATAGTTATATACTGCCAATAATATAACAGCCGGCCAGCTTCCATAGCTTCAGGGCACCTTGCACATGCCCAAACTGTCAAACAGCTAGAGCTGAGCTTACTAAAAGATGAGTCTGGCCACAAAGTCCTTCAGAGTTTCCAGCCAGCTGAGAGAGAGAAAGGCTGAATCCTGAAAGGACAATTCTAGGAACAACAAAGAATAAAAGTCCACACCCTGGCATAAAATATACACCAAAAAAGAAAGGGGGGATAGAAGAAGGGAGTGGCTGCTGCAGCAGCGATCATTCAACATCTACTGTTATGGTAAGTTCAATTTACACAAACATATTATGTCCATCATACTGATTACTGCTGCAGTACCCTTAGCTATATGGGTATATTACCTTAGCTAACTACATTTGGCAGGTGAAAGGAGAAGTATCCAAGAGCCCCGGGAGAACAGTCCTAGCAAAGCTTGATCTGGCCCAAGAGAAGGAATCAGGCTTATAGTGCTTTGTAAAAATATGTACAGAGAACCAAGTTGCAGTTTCTAGAAAACTTCTAGGATCCAACCCTTTCCAAAAAGCCACAAATGTTGCCAAGGCCCTGGTAGAGTGGGCCTTGACCCTGCCTGGAATAGTTTTGTTATGGTGACTATAACAAAATATAATAGTGTTAGACAACCATTAAGAAACAGTCTGTTTTGATACAGGTTGTCTCTTAATTTCAAAAAACATGTACAACGGATCCGTCTGAAAATCTGAAAGATTTAGTTCTGTCACAATAGTACCAGAGATGTCTGTGGAAATCCAAGGTATGGAGTATCCTTTCTCCCTCATTTTTAGGTTCAAGAAAGAAAATGGGGAGATAGATAGTTTGGCTTAAAGTAAACTCGAATGCAACTTTAGGCATAAAAGAAGGATAAGTTCTCAAAGAAACCCTCTCCTTATGGGAAATGAGATAGGGTTGACTTACTATAACAGCTTACAACTCAGATACCCTTTTGCAGAGGGTAGAGCAATCAGCAAAACTGTTTTCCATGTTAATAACCTCAAGTCAGTCAGATTATCTGGTTCAAATGGAGCAGGTGTTAGCTTCTGTAACATAAAATTAATATCCCAAGGAGGGGTCTCCAGTTTTCTTGGAGGCCTGTTATGCAAAACCCCTTTCAAAAACATTTTCACATCACACTGCACTGAAAGAGAAGGATCCATGAGTCATTCTGGAATGGCCAATAAATGAACCTTTACAGAGGAATACGAAATGCCATAGGAAAGTAACTCATACAAATATTATAAAACAAGAAAATAACTATCCCAGAATGGTTGCCGGTTGTGTTGTTAGCACCAGCTAGAAAGCCATTTCCATTTGCCAATACATGTAAGCAGGCTTTCTTGCCTCATTTAGTACCTGGCTGCATGTTCTCACTTAATAGAGGCCTAAAAGGAATTAAAACCCCAACATTCAGGCAGTCAATTGAAGATGACTGATGTCAGGATGTACCAAACATCCTGCACTTCTATGAGTAGAACCAGTCTGTTATGAAGCTTATGCTAATTGCTCCTGGCCATTTCCAGAAAAAGAGAGAACCTCGGCTGCCTGGGCCATAAGTGTCACCACAATGGTCTTGGGGAGTCCTTCTGAATCTTCAGAAGTATCCTGGATAAAAGTGGAAAGGGTGGAAAAGCATATAGGAACATTCCTGTCCAAGGAAAAGAAAAAGCATCTGTCTTCCAGGCCTTCTTGCATGAAGTCCTGGAACAGAATCTTGCCAGTTCATTGCTCAGAGAGGAAGCAAAAGATCTACTTGAGGAACTCCCCATAGATGGATCAAATCCTGGAAGATCCCAGATCTAGTTTCCATTCAAGAAGGTCCTCCCTGGTCCTGCTGAGCTTGCCACACAATTTTGCTCTGAGAAAATGTAGGATGCTTGTAACATGAGATTGTGCTGGTGAAGCTATATCCCAAGATAACGTAGCTAGTCTGCAAAGGGCATAGTGTTCTGGTTCCCCTTATTTGCTGATGTGCCACATGAGTGTGGTATTGTCTGTAACCACCTGAAGTGGTCTCGGGGACCAAAGATGGTTGAGAGAGTTGAAAGCTTGATCATCTCCTTAATATTTATGTGCTTGTGTCTGTCTTTGGTGTCACATGTCCCTTAAACTTGTATCCTCCTGAAACTGCTCCCCAAGCAAACTCTGAAATGTCTGTGATGACAAACTAATTTAAAGCAGGGAGGGAGAAGCGGAGACCTGGACTTAAGGATATCTGTTGTCTCCATCAAAATAGTTCTCTTTTGACAAATCCCAGCATTGAGATTTGAAAATTTAAATGGTGTTGAGGCTGGGACCAAAGAGATTTCATATACCACTGTAACTTTCTCATGTGGAGTCTTGCCAGGAGTATCATGAGAATCATAGATGCCAATTAACCCAAAATCATGAGGTATTCTCTTACAGTGACTGAAGTCTGAGTGGAAAATCTTAAAAACAGATTTAAATAAAGATGTACGTTTTTCCTGTGGAAAAAAAGCTCTTTGAACTGAGGTATCTAGTGGACATCCCAGGAACACAATCCTGTGGGAAGGAGTCAAGGAAGAATTTTAAATGTTCTCTTGGAATCGCAGCTTGTATAAAAGATCTCTCACCCAAGACAGAGATTCCTGACACTTTTGAAAAAGACTCTGCAAAGATAAGCAAGTCATCTAAAAATGGAAAAATGCAGATACCCTGTAACCTGTAATGAGCTACGATTGGAGCAAGACATTTTGTGAACACTCTTGGAGCAGTAGTTATTCCAAAGGGTAAGGCAGGAAACTGACAGTGTGACCCAGACACACAAAACCTTAAGAAATGTCTGAAGTCTAGATGAATAGGGATATGATCATAAGCATCTTTTAAGCCTAGTGTTACCAGGAAACTTGAATGAGTAAGAAGAGGTAATAGGTTGTCAAGTAACATAATTTTGAATTTGAGCACTACCACAAACAGTTTTAGAAAAGAAAGATTCAGAACCTGGTATCTAAACATTTTCTTTCTTAGGCATTAGTAACATCTTTGAGTAAAAACTCTTCTCCACTTGGAAGGAGGAATTGGTTCTATCACTTCTTGGGACAGCATACCACAATTAGACGAGGAGGTAAAAAAATCCTTGGACAATTTGGAAAGGGAGAGATTAAAAATCTTAGAGCTTCCTTGGATCCCCTTGTCCCTTTTTACCACACTTTTTGATTACCTTTGTAGCAGAGGGGCCAAACACTAAATCTCTATCCATGGTAGAATTTTAAATCTCACTTTTCACATTACCTGTGATGTTCTGAAAATGCAGCTATGCAAACCTCCTCAAAGCAGTACCAGTGGTCATATCCCTGGAACAAGTATCAACAGGGTCATATGCACACTGTAAACAGTTAGTAGTGACCTGTGCAATAAAAGAAACTAAGTTATTTAAAGCAAATTTTTCTTCACAAGAAACTTCATATAAAACATTTCTCATGCTTTCACAATTTATCAGAACAAACTATAAGATATGAGCCTAACAATTAAAATTTCTGAAAATCAAAGTTGCAAAAATATACACCTTTCCCCCATACCCATCAGTAATCTCCCCATCCTTATTTGAAAGAGAGGGGGTGGCATAAACCAAGTGCTTAGCAGCAGTGGGATCAACTAAAGCTATAGCTGTTGGGTTTTGGAATAGTGTATAAATATTTAAAAGACTGAGAAACTTATAAATCTTATCTGCCTTCTTAGGGGCAGCTGGTTAACTATCAGGAAAACTGCAGGCAGTAAAACACACATCCTCAAAAGCAGACGGAACAGGAGGAATGGGTGTTAGTTCTGGAAAATCCTTCTGTAACATCTCATAGTATTTTCTGAGGGACTGGGAAAACTTAAGTGTTCTCCTACTGAAAACACTGGAACATTCCTAAAATAGTCTCAGTGAAAGAGAAACCCCGACAGGGAGCATTAGAAACTGAGCGCTCCTCTGAGTCTGAATCAGAAATCTAAGGAAAAAATCTCTGCATCTTCCTACTCAGATTCAGAATCATGACTCTCTTCAGGAAAAGAAGAATCCCTCTTTTTTTTTTTTTTTATATATACCAGAAAGTACTTTACAAGAAGGATCAATAAGTCTGAATTAACCCCCGAGCCACTCCCAGTAAACCACTCCTATCCAAGCAAGTTTGAGGAGAAGTACATACATGGTTGGTTTTCTGCTTTTTGACAAGAAAAATTGGGCCAACCGTGTTACTAATGGCAACAGTCAGTAACCCCAAGAACTGTCATAGCAATCTGAAACAAATGGGGAACCCATCCTGTTCTGCTTCCAGGATCGACAAGAGTGGCTATCCCCTGCTCACTTAGGGAACCCCAACAACCGCAGAGAGCAAGGCTAACCCCTGGTTCATAGTGGTTGTAGGTGCTTCACTAGAGGGATCCAGGGTAAAAGATGAGAGTATGGAGGTTCAACAAATGCCACTGCAGAGTTACCCACCTGCGACTGAAGCAATTGTTTTTTTTTAGCATCTGGAAGAAGGTCTGGTTGTGGGATCGATAGTCTGCTCCATGGTCAAGCTGAAAATGGTGCTTATTTCCTGAGGAAGACAAGCAGCAATTGCTGGTAAGCACTACCAGTCCACAAAAGTTACTTTTTTAACAGAGAAAAAAAAACACTGCAAGAAGCATTTTAAAACACAATGCTAGCCCTATGAAAGAAAAAAGATTCTCCACAGAAAAAGAAAATGTTTTTTTTTTTACTTTACACTACTTTTAAACTGACTGTTACAGTCTTGAGATAGTCCATTAGAATAAAACACTCCTAATTTTAAAATAACATTCCTGAAGCAGAAATTAATAAAACATCAACAAAATTAAAAAAAATGCAAGTTTTTTCCTGAAAGGGAACTTATCTGCCAGCAATGGAAAGCACAAGCCAATGTCAATCCTTGAAAGCCTCAGAAGAGTGTACTCTTTGGCAGCAGTAAAGCTCTGAAGGGCTCTGATCCCAAACTTGTCTTTCAGTCAACTCAGTTCAAGATGATTGACAGTTTGGGTGTGTGGAAAGTGCCCTGAAGCTTTGGAAGCTGGCCAGCTGTTAGATCCTTGGCAGGATATAACACATACAGCTGAGACTAGTGCAGCAGTGATAAGTATGATGAACATTCGTACTGCTTGTTGCAGATAATCTACAAAAGGTGGCTTCAGTAGATTTCTGAAGTGCATCCATGGGTATACAGTGGATATAAAAAGTGTCCAACCCCCTGTTAAAATGCCAGGTTTTTGTGATTAAAAAAAATGAGACAACAGTAAATAATTTCAAAACTTTTCCCACCTTTAATGTGACCTATAACCTGTGCAATTCAACTGAAAATCAAATCTGTTAGGGGAATAAATATAAAAACTAAAAAAAATGTACAATAAGCTGGTTACATAAATGTCCACACCCTTAAACTAATACTTTGTTGAAGCACCTTTTGATTTAATTACAGCATTCAGTCTTCTTGGGTGCACATCTGCCATCAATTAGAGAGACTCTGATTAACCCCAAATAAAGTTCAGCTGTCCTAGTAGGATTTTCCTGACATTTACTCAGTTGCCTGCTACAGCAAAAGCCATAGTTCGCACAGAGCTTACAAAGCATCAAAGGGATCTCATTGTTGAAAGGTGTCAGTCAGGAGAAGGGTACAAAAAAATTTCCACAGCATTGGATATACCATGGAACACAGTGAAGACAGTCATCAAAAAGTGGAGAAAATATGAGACAACAGTGATGTCGCAAAGAACTGGACGTCCCTCCAAAATTGATGAAAAGACAAGATGAAAACTGGTCAGGGAGGCTGACAAGAAACCTACAGCAACACTGAAGGAGTTGCAGGAATTTCTGGCAAGTACTGGTTGTGTACTACAAATGACAACAGTCTCCCATATTCGCCCATATGTCTGGGCTATGGGGTAGGGTTGCAAGACAGAAGCCTTTTCTTACACAGAAAAACATCCAGGCCCAGCTAGAATTTGCAAAACAATACATCAAGTCTCCCCAAAAGCATGTGGGAAAATGTGTTAGGGTCTGAGGAGACCAAGGCTGAAGTTTTTGGCCACAATTCCAAAAGGTACATTTGGAGCAAAAAAGTACAGTTGTGTACACTTACCATAAATATAGATGTTTGAATGTATTCACTGTTGCAGTCATCACTCTTGGGTTATCTGCCTGCAGGTAGCCCTCAGTCGGCCCGAATACCAAAGACTTAGTATTTCTGCATCAGTTGCTGTCGCTCCAGGACGAACGTCAGGTTGTCAGGATATAAAAACAGGCAGCCAACGCCATTACATCAGTTTTTCTTGCCCAAAATGTCAGGAGCCCCCAATAGGGAGCTAAGTTATGGTGGAAAAAACACCACCAGTAAAAAGTAAATACCAATAGCCCTGTAAAGGGTGAGTAATAGAGATAGAGAAGGAGAAGGAGAGAGAGAGAGAAGGGGGCTGGAGGGTGGGAAACCAAGACTGCAACAGTGAATACACTCGAACATCTACATTTATGGTAAGTATACACAACTGTACTATGTTCTTTGTGTTTCACTGTTGTAGTCATCACACTTAGGTTGATTCCCAAAGCTGAAGAAAGGGTGGAGGCAGTCAAGAAGAGTTGGGGATGGCTAGTATGCCCTGCAAAGCTGAAGAAAGGGTGGAGGCAGTCAAGAAGAGTTGGGGCTGGCTAGTATGCCTGGCAAGACTGCTGTTGGAAAACCCGCCCTGGATATGGAAAAGATAAGCAGGTGGTAATGCTTGGTGAAGGTGTGAACAGAACTCCAGGTAGCAGCTTCCAGAACGTCACTGGTAGGGACACCCCTGAGGAATGCTGTAGAGGCAGAAGTTGCCCTAGTGGAATGCGTTCTGACCCCCTGAGGGGTTGGTTTACATGGTGTTTGTAACAGAAATGGATACAGTGTGCTATCCATTTGGAAAGTGTTTGTTTAGATATGGCCTTGCTCTCTGCCCCTGGTGCAAAACTGACTAGAAACTGGTCAGATTTCCTGAAGGGCTTATTCCTATCAAGGTAGAATCTGAGCTGTCTGTGCACATCTAAAGAGTGCAGGATCCTTTTCCCTTTATTTTGAGGATTAAGAAAGAAGGTTGGCAAATGGATAGCTTGGTTGAGAGCTACACTGGACACCACTTTAGGAATAACATTAGGGTTAGTCCTGAGGGAGACTCTGTCAGCATGAAAAATAATGAAGAGTGCCACATCCATAAGTGCTTGTAACTCAGACACTCTTCTAGCTGAAGTGATAGTCAGAAGCAAGGCTGTTTTCCAAGAGAGGATTTTTAACTCTGCTGACGCTGCAGGCTCAAAGGGGGGGGGGGGGGCATGAGCTTTTAAAGTACAAAGTTAAGGTCCCAATCAGGGATGGGCGATCTCCTTGGTTGCCGTAAGTTGTTGGCCCCTCTCAGGAACTGTTTGATGAGAGGGTGAGAGAAGAGAGGTGGCTCAGTGTTGTAATGAGCAGAGATGGCAGAGGCATGAATCTTAATGGATGCGAAGGATAGGCCTCTGTGTAGTACATCTGCTAGGTAATCCAGGATTAGAGGTAAGGAGGGCAGTGCTGTGTCCGCTCCTTTAGACTGAATCCAGGAACAATACCTTTTCCACTTATCAGCACAGGAGTTCCTTGTACTGGGTCTTCTGGCTTCAAGAATGACGTCCAGCACCTGCTTGCTTAGGCTGGTTACGGGGAGAATTCAAGGAATAAGCCAGGCTGCACGGTTCAGGGTTTGCAGTTGGGGATTTGCTGATCTAGTGATTGTAGGGGGAGGCAAAAAGGTCCACCTCCAGTGTCTCCCATTTCTGGGTTAGAAGGTTGAAAGTGCTGGGGTCTAATTGCCAATCATATGGGTCTAGGAGATTTCTGCCCAAGTTGTCTGCTGAGAGTTTTGTTTGCCTGGCAGGAATTGAGCTTGCAGATGAATATGCATGTCCAAGGCCGTGTTCCACAGGGTCATGGCTAGCCTGCAGAGGGAGTAAGAGTGGGTTCCCCCCTGTTTGTTAATGTACCACATAACTGTGGTGGTGGTGTCTGTTTTTATTAGCAGGGGTCCCGGTGGGAGTAGGGATCTGAAAGCTGTCAGAGCGTGCTGAACAGCTAGCATCTCTTTTTGGTTGATGTGCAGATGAATTTGACATGGGCTCCAGTGGCCCTGAATGCACTTGTCATCCAGATGTGCCCCCCAGGCATAGTCTGATACGTCTGTGGTTAGGGTCTGGGCGGCATGGGGTTGTGTAAAGGGAAGTCCCTTGTTGTGGTTGCATGCTGCTGCCCACCAAAGAAACTCTGTCCTTAGACAAGGTATGATGTTTTCCAGGTCCTTAGAATGTTGGCACCAAAGACTTTTTAAGTACCACTGTAGTTTCCTCATATGCAGTCTGGCATATGGAATTAGTAGAATGCAAGAGGCCATGAACCCTGCAGGATTTTCCTTGCAGATAGCTGAGTTCTGGTGGCCATTTGAGCGAAGTAGTCTGCTAGATAGGCTTGTTTTTCCTGGAGTAAAGAACGCCATCTTGGATGCTGTGTTCAAGCTTGCTGCCGGGAATACAATCTTTTGACTGGGGAATAGTTTTGATTTATTTTCGTTGATGGTGTATCCCAGTGAGATTAGAAAGTTCTTTACAAATGTCAGGTGCTACAATAGCTTTTCCTGACTGGCTGCCTGAATCAGGCAATCGTCCAACTAAGGGTATATTTGAATGTTTCTCTGTCTGCAATAGGCAATGGCTGGAGCCAGGCATTTTGTGAAGACTCTGGGAGCAGTGGATAAGCCAAAGGGAAGTGCAGAGAACCGATAATGCACAGACCCTGCTCTGAAACGTAGATATATATTTCCTGCATGATTTCCTGACTGGGATGTGCAGATAGGCTTCTTTTATTTCTAGGATGGCTAACCAGGCATCCTTGGACAACATAGGAAGAAGCTGCTGAAGGGTGAGCATTTTGAATTTTGGTAGCACCAGGAAGGTGTTTAGAATGTAAAGATCTTTTCTGGTTACCAGGAAAAGTCTGGAATAAAACCCTTGACCTATCTGTTCTGCAGGAACAAGCTGAACTGCCGTTATGGACAGCAGGGATTGAACTTGGTTTTGTGCCTCTGCCCACTGGTTTGGAGGAAGGTCTGGGAACCCTTTTGGGGTTGGCAGTGTGTGGAAGTAAAATTTGTATCCATGGGATACAATGTTGAGAACCCATCGGTCTTTGGTGATGTATGTCCAGTTTTTTGGAAGGTGGCCAAGTTTTCCTCCTAGGGGCACGAGCAATTGGGCAGAGGTGAGGAGTGGAGTTGAGAAGTCATTGTGAATTCTTTCTGTAAAGGGGTGGCTTAGCACTCCCTGTTTTAGAAGTGGAGGTACTCCATTGCTTAGATCTCTGCATACCCTGAGACTGTAATGTGGGGGTTGGTCTGTTTCCCCTGGGTCTAGTTTGAGAAGACCTTGAGGGGGCTGGAAAGGACTAATGTTTCGAAGGGCAATGCCTACTGAATCTTGGAGGCTGCACCTGCAGAAAACCTTTGACTGTCTGCATAGACTTGGCTTTTTCTGCCATCTTTTTTAGAATCGCTTCTGCTTTGGTGCCAAACAAATTGTCCTTATTCAGAGGAGCATATAGTAATTTTGATTTAACATGGTCTGGTAAGGTCTGTTCCTTAAGCCAAGCATGTCTTCTCAGTAAAGAACCAGCAACTGCTGCCCTGCAAGATGCTTCTAGGGTGTCAAACTCACACTGAAAGGTATGCTTGCTGACTTGGCTTTCAGAATGCATAAGTTCCTGTAATTCTTTATTTTCTGCACAGTCTGTAAAGGTAGATAATTTTTGCTTAATAAGTTCCATAATATGTTGCTGGTATTTCAGCATGTGAAACTGACAATTCAATGGCCTAATGGCGAGAGTTGCAGAGGTGTATACTTTTTTACCCCATCTGTCTAAAGCTCGGGAATCCCTGTCCAAAGGGGTGGGATTCTTAGCTGTAGTTGCTTTTATACCTTTAGGCCCTTGGGAAATGACATCTGGGTCAGCAGTAGGATTTTTGAAAAGAAATTTGTGAGAGTCATAGACTCTGTAGTACCCGTCTAGTTTGCTTGGAGCAGGGGGTAAAGTATCAGGAGTTAGACTGGATTCCATAAAGACATCATCCACAGCATCCAGAACTGCAGGGATAGCTAAAGGTCCATGTTGTGACAAATCTAAAAATTCTCTGAGTCTCTTTTTGGACTGAGAATAATCCTGGCATTCCCAATGGAAATGCTCTCTTAAAGTATGTAGGGTTTCACCAAAAGAAAAATCCTCTGGAGGGGAAGCAGAGGGAATGGATTCCTCTGCATCTGAATCCTCATAAGCAGATAAAGACAAGTCTTCATATTCAGAAACCTCAGAGTCGTCGGACTCTTGGTCAGTTAAAGCTGCAGGGGACAGGTCTCTTTCTCTTAGTAGGGGAAGGCTGGCTTCTCCTAATCAGCATGATCAGGTCTTCTGCCATTTTAAGCATTTGAGATTGTGGCAAGGAAGCAGGTGCTTGAGATTAGGTCGTCAGTTTTTTAGGCGTAACTCGTATTCTTGGCCTTAGAAACTCGGTAATTTTAGACAGAAATGAAGAAGCGAAAGAAGTCGTCGGTTTGTGTTGAATATCTGTAATGCGAAGAACTTCCTTAGAAGCCGGTGCCTGCACACCAGCTCCAGACCCATCCAAGGTAGAGACATCAGCAGGTTCCGTAGTCAAAGAAGAGTTTCGTGGCATACCGGACTCCGAACGGGTCTCGTTAGCGCCCTGAAAATCCATCAAAGCGGGCATCAGGGGCTGCGAAAGCGCCTCACTGAGTACCAGTGAACTGGTGACTAGCTTAACAGAAGCAGTCGGCAGTTTTGGACCTGTGAGGTCTGTCTCTGTCTTTATCCTTACGTTTTTTCGGAAGATCGGTAGTCGGATGGCTTACCAAAGCCATTTCGGAATACGGAGATCAAGAACGAAAGTATTTAGCGACAATAAGGGCTCAACGACAAATAGTTTGGGCGTTGAACAACGCACAAAACCGACAAAGAGGACAGTCGTGGTCTGGGCCTAAACAGGTGACGCAGTAAAAATGGAAATCTCGGCGTGGTATTTGCTTTCCACAGGCGAGACAATTAACTTTTTCTGACATTGGTTAGAGGAAGAAAAAAGATTTCCAATGGGGTACTTAGCTTTAGAAGACTTCAAGGATGATTCATTTCGGAAACAAAAACTCAGGTAGCGGCCAACCGGCACTCGTGCGAACTGCTTCTGCTTCAGACTCCTCGGCAAGAAAGACTGATGTAATGGCATCGGCTACCTGTTTTTATACCCCTGACGACCTGACGTCAGTCCTGGAGTGACAGCAACTGAAGCAGAAATACTAAGTCTCTGGTATTCGGGCCGACCGAGGGCTACCTGCAGGCAGATAACCCAAGTGAGATGACTGCAACAGTGAAACACGAAAAACATCAACACTTCGCATCAGCAAAAGAACACCATCCCCATTGTGAAGCATGGTGGTGGTGGCAATATCATGCTTTGGGGTTGCTTTTCTTCACATGGAACTGGGGCTTTAGTCAAGGTGGAGGGAATTATGAACAGTTCCAAATACCAGTCACTTTTGCTACAACACTTCAGGCGTCTGCTAGAAAGCTGAAGATGAAGAGGAATTTCACCTTTCAACATGACAATGACCTCAAGCATACATCCAAATCAACAAGAGAATGTCTTCACTAGAAGAAAATTAAAGTTTTAGAATGGCCCAGCCAGAGCCCAGACCTAAATCGAAAAGAAAATCAGTGGCATGACCTGAAGAGGGCTGTGCACAACAGATGCCCTCACAATCTGACAGATTTGGAGGACTTTTGCAAGAAGAGTGGGCAAATATTGCCAAGTCAAGATGTGCCATGCTGATAGACTCCTACCCAAGAAGACTAAATGCTGTAATTAAATCAAAAGGTGCTTCAACAAAGTATTAGTTTAAGCGTGTACACACTTATGCAAACAGTTTATTGTACATTTTTTTATTTTTTATACCTGTTCCCCTAACAGATTTGTTTGTTTTTGTCTTGAATTGTACAGGTTATAGGTCACATTAAAGGTGGGAAAAGTTTTGAAATGATTTATTGTGGTCTAATTTTTTTTATATCACAAAAACCTGGCATATAACAGGGGTGTGTACACTTTTTATATCCACTGTATGATTGGGGAGGGGTTCTACCAGCCTGGGAAAGCTGTCTGCCGAGTAATCCTAACATGGCTTTCCTTCTACTAATTGGAGGAGATGGAGTTCTTTTTACCATGTCTAGTATATCTATAACATTTTGTCTGCTTAAAAATATTGGAAGAATCAATGGTAGTAAGTTGAGAAACTGAAGACCAGTTCTACCATATAAAATACACCTGCCAATGAATGTCAAAGGGTATATTACCAACTTTAGATACTGTTAAATGATCACGAAAATACTACAGACAGCTATACATGCTTTCATTGATTATCCCTACAATCAAAACATAATGGCATGATATACAATACTATATGTAGCAGGCAGCAACTACAACAAACTATCACTTAAAATCAACAGCAAAAAATGGTCCTTCTGAACTGCACTCATAGTAGCCATCTGGAATAGAAAAAAAAAAGATCTGGAAGGGTTGCAGTGGAATAACTGCTATCAATCTATTAACTATATGGTAGATCACTCAAACTAAAACAAAAGCCTGCTCTGAACATTACCTTGGGAAACAATGGAACAAATACATCTAGAAAATAAGTCAAACAAACATCAGTTCTCTATTTGCTTACACAAGAACAAAAGCTAAAAGCACAAAGGACTGAAAACTGAAATAGCTATGAATAAAATAGAATAAACATACATTTTAACCAAGGGAAAACTGACTATTCTAAACACGTGGAACACTGAAAACAGATGAACACTTATCAAGATGTCCAACACATGGAGTGGTGGGGGACAAAGACAATTCTGATTGGATGGAACACCGGAGGAAAACGTAGATTTGTCAAATATTAAGACATGCTCAATGTCAGCGATGGAGTATCAAAGTATTTCTGCCTGATTAATGCCTATGAGTATTAATGAAAATGTTGGAGTTGATGTATTGTTGAAACTAAATCTGTGTAGACATTAAAAAAGGTTATCTGTTAGAAATCCGAAAGATCTAAAACGCGAATGTATGTACATCAACACATAAAGGTCGATCTACATATACAGCGAAACATGTAAACGGCAAAAATCAAAATGCCGAACGTGTTTCCTAGGCAGCAGCACGGTGGTGGGGATAAGGAAATGTATCCTTTTCCCCACTGTAGTGCGGTCTCGGAGTTGGTATATTTAAGAAGGGGGGAGTGGGGTGCAGAGTGTTAATATATATATTTTTTTATTTTGTACTTACCTGTGTGGCACGTTTTGCTGACGAAACACGTTCGGCATTTTGATTTTCGCCGTTTACATGTTTCGCTGTGTATGTACATTGACCTTTATGCGTCGATGTACATACATTTGCGTTTTAGATCTTCTGGGGTTTTAATATAGACCCATTAAAAAAGCGTATGAAATGGCAAAAGCAAAAATAAATTACTCTTCTGTGCCTGTAAAAAAAGAAGAAAACATGTAAAATTACAGGAACTCTAAATTTCCTCCCTGATTTTTATAAGAAAACATCAATAAAGGTTATGCAAAAGGATACTATACATTCTGGTATAAATTCATCACAATGGGTACGAGATACCTTAATCTTTTCAAACTCTGTTTTGCTCTCAAGAAAATTAACAGAAGCAGAACAAAATATCAATAATCCTTAAGAGCATCAACAATCCTTCATGCCTGTATGGAGTCACAAAGGAAATATTAACATGAAAGGATTTACTGGAAATAAGTGAAGCATCAGAGGTCTTAATGGGATCAAAGTAAGACCTCCTAATAAAAATGAGACACTGATGCTTTCCCATCTATATGCTGAAAAGAGAGGAATTTAAGGAACAGGTAGTGGAGATAATTCAGGGGCCATTTGAGAGGATAGAAATTTCTTCTTAAGATATAGCTAGGGAGTGTGACAGAATTAAGGTGGAGTTTAAAAAGGGTGGAAATAAAAAAAGGAAGCTATGGTTAAGAAATAACAAGAATTATTTATGGTGACTAACGAATTAAAGTATTGCAGAATATGGGGAATCTCACAGAAGCGGACAATCGACTGCAGAACGCCAAGCAGAAAATAAGGGATTACCTCGATAATATGCATGGTTTTAGAAAGATTCCCATTAAGCAACTCTTTTTTGATAACACTGCAGCACAAAAACATTTAGCACAATGACTCAGGCAACAGAAAGTAGATAGGGCGGTCGCCAAGCTTAAGGGACATAAAACAAGAACAAGAAAAGTAACAAGGGATCCTGTAGAGGTATTAGAAATATTTCAGAACTTCTATGAAAGTCTGTATAAAGCACAGAAATATGGAAATCAAGAAAAGATACAAATGGAAATGTTTATGGAAGAATTACATATGCCAAGGTTAGAGGTAGATGAGGCTCAATTACTAATGCTTAGGATTAGAGGAGATGACATAAAAATATGATGTATAACCAATCTACAGGAAAGTCTCCAGGAATAGATGGTATTCCTGTGGAAGTTTGGAAGCTAGGAGGGGGAAAAATGATAAAGATCTGGAAGGTTTTGTGTAACAGTATTTTAAGAGGCGGAGAAATACCAACATCCTGGAAGAAAGCAATTGTAGATGTAATACCTAAAGAGGATAAAGATCCATCAGACCCAGCTTCATACAGGCCCATTTCAATAATAAATCATGATTATAAAGTACTCATGTCTATAATTGCTAAAAGAATGACAAAAGTAATGCCAAAACCTGAAAGATATGGATCAATGTGGTTTCATGGAGAGGAGGCAAACATTTGGCAGCATTAAAAGAACACGGACGGTCCAGATGGAAGCAGAATGTAAGAAAATACCATTATTGTTGGTGGGTCTTGATGCAGGAAAGCATTTGACAGAGTAAGCTGGGACTTTATGAGCAGAGCAATGGAAGTATTTGCATTTCCTGAAAAATTTTAAGTTTAATTAGGGGGATATGTGAGGGATCAGAGGTGAAAAGTGAAGTGGGTGAGGTCCTCTCTGATAATTTCTACCTGAGCAGAGGAACCAGGCAGGGGTGTTCTCTTTCCCATTGATTATTTGCATTATGTTTAGAACCACAGGCAAAGAAAATAAGGGACTCATAAATTCAAGGATATAACTGGTACGGTAGTCAAGAAAAGCTGTCTTTATTTGCAGATGATATTACTTTATATCTGACAAAACCAGAAAGAGACATTACTGTGTTATGGAACATTTTAAGACAGTTTCAGATCTTTTGGGGATACAAAATTAATGAAGCTAAAACAAAGGCAATAGCAGTGAATTATGTACCCACACACAAATTGGTTCAGGAATATCCCTATTTATGGGGACATGATGAAATTAAATATTTAGGAGTATGGATTAAAAATATTCTGCTGTGGCAGCTAAGGATATGTGGGAAGAGGCTATACAAAAGATAATACAAAAACTAAAACTGGAAGATCTGTTTTATGGATATGGATAGTAAAATACAAGCAGTTAAAATGTTTTTAGTCCCTTTAGTTTTATTCACAGGTCAGGCACATTTTTATCAACCATAGAAGTTGTGGATAGCAATTAATAAAGAGTGGAATAATTTTATCTGGGAGGGGAAGACAGCAAGAGTCAAGTGGGATAAGCTGATTCTTCCAAAAGAACAAGGTGGTCTTTGATTACCCGATTTAAATGGGTATTTCCGAGCTACACAGGCAAGGCTCCTATACACAGCACAAGCAGAAATCTACAATTCAAAGTGGAAAGGGAAGATGGCGAAATGGGGGGGGGGGTTCAAGAAAGAAGGAGAGACGGGGATTTTGAATGCAGATCCTTAAGGAGAGCAACAAAACCCACACAGAATACTTTCTGCTACTTTATGAATATAATATTCTAAGAACTATGCCAACATGGGAATGGAGAAAGAAAATTCTGCAGATAGGGATGACTGCAATTAGGGATACAGACAATAGGAAAGAAGAGGCTGGAATTTATTGGGGAAAACTGGCAAAAGAACCAAGGCATTGGGAGCAAATAATTAGAGAAGGAAAGATAACAGAATAGGAAGAGGCCAAGAATTTATTTGGACTGCAGGCTACAAATTACCTTCTCTATCCAGGATTGATAGAGTATAGGCAAAGAGAAAGAAAGAGTGGATCCTAAGTGAAAGACCAGCAATTGTACAGTTTTCAGTGTAATTTAGAACAGAAGCTACTGTTAAAAAAAAATAATTAGTAGAGCATATAAAATATTGCACAGTAACTATAAGAATCAATCGGAGAAGGTTAGAAAGGATTGGGATGAGAGATTGGATAAGCAATTCACAAAGAAATAATGGGAGATATATGTAGGTCTCCCAAATATGCAAAAAAGTCTAGAAGATTTAGGATCTTTGCTTGAAAGTTTTTGCACATGTGTTTTAATACCACAAGTAGACTCCAAATAATTATTCCCCAGGTAGATATCAAATGTTGGAGGTGTGATGGGGAAGAAAGAGGTAATTGGGAATATATTTTCCCTGCAGACTACTCTATCAGAAATAATGGGTGAGCAATTTGGTATGACTAAAGAAAATAGGTTTTGCATTATGGTACAGAATCGGAATTGCCTAGACATAGTAAGCCTTTGCTGATTCTAGTTATGATGACTGCCCAAAAAAAAAAACAATTACTAGGAAATGGAAATCAAAGTCTAAACCAACTATACTAGAAGTAGTGAATATAGTAACATAGACAAAATAACTGGAAATGGAATCTTTAGAAAAGGGGAGGAGCAAATCACACTGAAAAATGGAAATTGTGGGAAGAATACATGCAGTTGAGGAATGAGGTTTACAAAAAGACAGGATTTGAATGAGCTATGTAATGTTTGACTGACAATGATTGGGTAGATAAGTGATACATAATGTCTGCAACTAAAATTATGCTATACATCCTCCAGAAGGGTATCACTGAGACAGATACCTAGTGTCAAAATCATGGCCTCAAGCTAAATGCCAAAAAGTGCATAGTCATCCCCTTTGGAAAAAAACAAAGTACTCGTGAACTACCACATACGTGGTTGCCCCCTAAATACAGAAAATGAAATAAGGGATCTGGGGACAAAAGTAGTTAGTAATCTCTCCTTTGATAATCATACTGCCAAGGTGGTTAGAAATTTCTTCTATGTGGCTCACCTAATCACAAAAGGGTTCACATCTAGAACAAAAGAGTTTATTGTGCCCCTCTACTCATCACTCATCAGACCCAACACTCATCAGACCCATCATAGAGTACAATTTGGGATGTACCTTACAAGACACCTGCAACAGCTGGAAAGACCACATAAGTACCTCACCAAGAGGATTACTGGCCTTAAACAGTTGCCCTATGCAGCCCGACTGAAGAAAAGTACAGTTTTGTACCTACCATAAATGTAGATGTTCGAGGATTCCATTGCTGCAGTCCTTACTATTGGGTATAGTCCGCATCCAGTCGGCCCGAATACCAGAGTATAAGGCTGACGTCGGTCAGGGCGCATTAGACTGACGTCAGTACGTCAGGGTACTAATGCGCATGACCGGCGTCATATCCTCAGTCTTTTCTTGCCCCAGATGTCAGAAGACCCTAAAAAGACAAGGCCCAAAATACCTGCACCAAAACATGAACAATATATACAAAAATACAAGCAGGTAAACTCACCTACACAACCACCCCTAAACACAGTGGGGAAGGAGGGAGGGTAAATTGGACTGCAGCAATGGAATCCTCGAACATCTACATTTATGGTAGGTACAAAACTGTACTATGTTCTTCGTTTTCCATTGCTGCAGTCCTTACTATTGGGTAGAATCCCAAAGCAGAGGTAAGGGAGGCTGGCAAATCATAAAGAAGCAGGAGCTGACAACATGCCTTGCAAAACAGCTGTGGCAAAACCAGCCCTAGACTTAGAGTAGATAGGAAGGTGATAATGCTTAGAGAAAGTATGCACTGAACTCCAAGTAGCTGCTTCCAAAATATCCTTAGTTGCCACCCCTCGTAGAAATGCTGTTGAAGTGGCAGTAGCCCTAGTGGAATGAGGCCTAATCCCAGCTGGAACCTCCTTGCCATGATGGGAATAACAAAATGCAATGCAAAAGCCAATCCACCTAGAAATAGTTTGTTTTGACACTGGCTTGCCCTACGAACTCAAAGCAAAAGAAACAAACAACTGCTGAGACTGCCTAAAATCCTTAGTCCTGCTTAAGTAATAACGCAATTGCCTGTGTACATCTAAAGTATGCAAAATCTTTTCCCCTTTATTTTGGGGGTCTGCATAAAAAGTAGGCAAATGAATAGTTTGGTTTAAAGCCACACTAGAAACCACCTTAGGCATAAAGGAAGGATTAGTACGTAATGATACCCTATCCTTATGGAAAATTAAAAAGGGCTCGACTGCCATAAGGGCCTGCAACTCAGACACCCTTCTTGCAGAAGTAATAGCCAACAAAAAAGCAGTCTTCCATGACAAATATTTCAATTCAGCAGTAGCCGCAGGCTCAAAAGGTTGTAGAGTAAGTTTTTCCAACACAAAATTGAGATCCCAAGCAGGAGTAGGAGCTCTACGTGGGGGTCTTATATTTTTTGCCCCTCTAAGAAACTGCTTGAACAAAGGATGCGAAAACAATGGTGGGTCACAATCATAGTGAGCTGAGATTGCTGCAGCATGAATCTTAATGGAAGAGAAGGACAGACCCTTGTCCAGTAACTCAGTAAGATATTGAAGAGCCATACTCAAATTAGGCTCAGAAATCTCCAAATTCTTTGCTTTACTCCAAAATAAATATCTCTTCCATTTTGCTGCGTACACTTTCCTTGTACTAGGTCTTCTAGCTTCCCTAAGCACATTTAAAACTTGTTGAGGAAGTTGAGACCTGCTGTGTTTCAACACAGAATATGCCAGGCTGTCAGATGAAGAGAGTGAAGCTTGACATTGAGCAGATAACCGTCCTGCTGGGATAACAGATGTGGAATCAAAGGTTAAGGCCATTGAGGCTTCTTTACCAGACTCCGTAGTAGAGGGTACCAGTGTTGCCAAGGCCAATCTGGAGCTATCAAAATCATCCTTGGCCTGTCCTGTTTGACCTTTAACAGTACCTTTGGAAGAAGAGGCAGAGGCGGAAAGGCATACACATGAAGGTTTGTCCAACTGAAAGACAGAGCATCCACTTTCCAAGCTGTGTGATGAAACCCCTTTGTGCAAAACTGTGGCAGCTGGTGGTTTAGTGGAGAAGCGAACAGATCTATGTCTGGAGTTCCCCATGACACTGTCAATTTCTGAAATACATGAAGATCCAGTTTCCACTTGTGGGGATCCATGATTTGTCTGCTTAACACATCTGCTAAGGAGTTCTGTGCTCCTGGCAGAAACCTTGCCTGAAGAGTTAGGTGCAAGCGTAGCGCAGTCTCCCATAAAATCATCGCTTGCCTGCATAGAGGATAAGAATGTGTTCTCCCTTGTTTGTTGAAGTACCACATGACAGTTGTGTTGTCTGTTAGAATCAACACCTGCCCTGGAAGAAGTAACTCCTTGAAAGCCAGCAATGCGAACTGGACTGCTAACATCTCCTTCATGTTGATATGTAGATGCTGTAGTCTGGCAGGCCACTTGTCTTGTATCCACTTTCCATGTAGATGAGCTCCCCAAGCAATGTCTGAGGCATCTGTCGGTAAAATCTGACTCGCCTCTGGCGGGTCACAGAGAGTCCCTTGTTTAGGTGACATTCCTGAGCCCACCACAAAAATTCTCTTGAAGGCAAGGTATTATTTGAATGACAGTGTCTAAATCCTGGCAGTGCTGTGTCCATACATTTTGAGATACCATTGTAACTTCCTCATATGCAGTTTGGCATTGGGAAGCACCAGAATACAAGATGCCATGAACCCTAATGCTTGAAGGACTGTCTCTGCAGTCAGCACGGACTGATGAGATAGTTGATGGAAGTAAAGTGATAGACTCTTTTGTTTGTCCGGGGTTAAAAGGCCATCTGGGCTGCTGTATTCAGTCTCACACCCAGAAAGCACATGTCTTGAGAGGGTACTAGACTGGACTTTATTTCGTTCACAGAATACCCTAGGCATCTTAGCACTGCTACAAGATATTCCAGATGCTGTAGAAGGTCTTCCTTTTCTTGAGCCAGAATCAGGCAGTCGTCTAAATAAGGATAGATTTGAAGTCCTTGTAGCCTGAAGTAAGCTATCACTGGAGCCAGAACCTTTGTGAATACTCTGGGCGCAGTAGATAAGCCAAAGGGCAATGCAGAGAACTGATAATGAGAATCTCCAGCTCGAAACCGCAGATACTTCCTGTAACTTAGCCTGATAGGCACATGAAGGTAAGCTTCCTTGAGATCTAAAGTTACCATCCAGTGATCTTTGCCCAGCAGGGGTAAAAGCTGTTGTAACATCAAAATCTTGAACTTGGGAATGTCCAGATAAGTGTTGAGGAGAGATAAATCCAAAAGCAGTCTCCACGTGTTCCCCTTTTTTGGTACTAGGAACATGCGAGAATAAAATCCTAGGCCCCTTTCTGATACAGGGACTGGCTGAATGATGTCCAACACCCATCTGTCTTGAGTAATGAAATCCCAATTTTCTTTGAAAAGAGACAGTCGTCCTTCCAAAGGAGCTGCCAGACGAGAATCTACTGGCAGCTGAAAAGGCAGGTCAGTGGGTCTGTTTACGAAAAGACTGACCCCTGCCCTCACCAGAAGTCTGAGCAGGTGAACTACCTGTTCTAGGCCGAAAAGAACCTTGAGCCCTGCCCCTACCACGTCTAGACCTACCCCTAGAGTGGGAATCATAAGCAGGATATGTCCACCCCTTAGCAGGCCAATTTCTACTAAACTTCGGTGGCTGTACCTGCAAAAAATCTTTAACAGTTTGCATAGACTTAGCTTTGTCCTCCATTTTCTTTAAAACTGCTTCCACAGGTGAACCAAACAACACATCAGACTGTAAGGGAGCATCCAAAATCCGTGTCTTAACATGCTCAGCCAAATTTTGATCCCTCAACCAGGCATGCCTGCGAAGAACAGAACTAGTGGCAGCCACCCTCGAGGAGGCCTGCACAGCATCAAAACCACATTGCAAAGAATGCTTGCCCACTTGTTCAGACACATAAACTAAATCCAGCAAGTCTTTACAATCAATACCTTCCGCCAAAGCATCCACCTTAGATTTCAATTGTGAAAGGAGATAATTTTGATATTTCAGCATGTGAAACTGACAATTCAACGCCCTCATGGCTAGAGTGGAAGAAGTATACACTTTCTTACCCCACCTATCTAACGCCCTAGCCTCTTTGTCAGTGGGAACAGGATTTTTAACCACAGAGGCCTTAACACCTTTAGGCCCCTGAGAAACAGTTTCTGGGTCCGCCCTAGGACTCTTTCTGGAATCAGAGTAATCCTGGCCTTCCCATTTAAAGTGCTCCCTCATGGAATGCAGAGTCTCTGAAAATGAAAAATCCTCAGGAGGAGAAGCCGAAGGAGTGGCATCATCCACATCAGAATCAGAATAATGAGGATACTCCTGCAAATCTTCCGCAGAAGACTCAGAAGCCCCTGAACCCTGTTCAAAACTGTCAAACTCTGGTTCCACTCTAGGCCTCTTATCAGGAGGGCCCATAGAACCTCTAATCATAGTAATCAAATCTTCTGCCATTTTAAGCATATGTTTCTTAGGTACAGAACCCGAAGGCTAGGAGAAGCCCCTACTGAAGCTGAAGTTGGCCTACCTCTAAAAGAAGTTTTGGCAACAGAAGGAGAGGCTCTAACTACTTTGGGAAGAGAGGGAAGAATAGTTACCTGAGAAGCCCCCTCAGCCTGGCCTGCCTCCTGAGAGGGTACATCCTGTAAAAGTAAAGTTTCTGCCTGAGACTCTATAGAAACTCCTGGCAAAACCTCTGGCTCCACTGAGCCATCTAAAGAACCGACGTCCGGGACTGCCGGTTCATCAACCCTAGGCTTCGCTGTTTTGTCCTTGCGCTTCTTGACGAAGCGGCGTCGGAGCATCCGACGGCATTTTATAATTGCAACGCTTCCCAAACACTAATCTGGCACAGTCTAACCTCCTCTTAATAGTGCGTTTGTTAAACCGAGCACAAGAGCGGCAACCAACAACGTCGTGCTCAGGCCCTAAACAAGGTATACACAATGTATGGTAATCCCTATGAGGTATTTGTTTCCCACAAGAAATACAGTTATTCACTTTTCTGACATCCGGTTAAATATTGAGGCAAGAAAAACCAAAATGTTCCCAACGGTTACTTAGCCAACTCTGATTCGGTCTGAAACTCCGGTTTCGGAAATATTTCAGAACGCCAACCTGCACTCGCAAAACTGCTTCTGCATCGGACCACGCGGCAAAAAAGACTGAGGATATGACGCCGGTCATGCGCATTAGTACCCTGACGTACTGACGTCAGTCTAATGCGCCCTGACCGACGTCAGCCTTATACTCTGGTATTCGGGCCGACTGGATGCGGACTATACCCAATAGTAAGGACTGCAGCAATGGAAAACGAAGAACATCTCCAGCTGTACTCGGTTGCATACTGCCTACTCAGAGGTGATCTCTGCCTGACATACAAGGCCATGTTCAACCCAGAATTTATGGACATGCTCCACCAAAAACAATGAAATCCCCGAGAGCCACACGCTCTAGGGATCTAAACCTCACCGTAACGATAAATAGGACTTACTGGCGGGATAGATTCCTGTCCCAGAGACTCCCCATGCTTTGGAACAGGATTACAATCTACATTAGGCACATCCCCTCACTAACACTCTTCAGGACAAACCTTGACGAGTGGATGGGAAACAGAAAATTTACCCCGGGGATCAGTGCAGTGGCTCTGATGGACAGAGGCACAGGGAACTAATGGCTCTGCTGGACAGAGGCACAGGGAACTAATGGCTCTGCTGGACAGAGGCACAGGGAACTAATCTTAGGGGGCGGCGAAAGCCAACACATTCTGGCTAGACTTACATATGCCCTCGGACAGATAGCCTAGTACTTACCTATGAACCTATGCCAACATGGTTTGTGATGTAAAATGCTCACAACTAAGATTATGTCAATATGGTTTGTTTTCATTTATATAAATGTATGACTGTTTATGTCATAAGTAATAACTTAATAAAGACATTTCTTGTTGAACAAAAAAAGGAAGGATTCAATACAAGTGACTTCAAATGGAGACATGGTAGAACTGAATACCATTATAACACTGTAGCTGTTACATTACTTTTTTAAGCAATGTGGTTAAAATAATCACAAAGTGAAACAAAATTGTTCAGAAAAACAAAAAAATTACTTTCACTGTACTGACATGACCAGATTCACAGCTTATGTTCTAAACCATCTGACCAAAGAATGTGCAAGAAGACATAGGAATCAAAGATCTGTGTGCATAAAGCAAAGTCAAGTTTAAAAGACAAAAGGCAAAAAAAAAAAAAAAAAAAGATAAAAAATAATGATCAACATTGGAAGAAAAGGTAGCAGTGGTATTTCCAAAGGTAGACTGTATACTGCTGAATTATCCAATACTCCTGAAGTTAAAACTGCACTGGGAATGGAAGTATCCCATTTAGTGAAAGCAAACTGTTCAAACTGGATTTCTGGATGGGTCAATATCATATCATCAAATGGTCAGTTCCACGAATCTCAGTTCGTTGAGCTTACAACAGCAAATGTTTACTTCAGTGAACATTCACATCAGGGAATGGTTTAAAGCGGGAACAGAATAGGTTCATAGGTTCATACTAGGCTATCTGCCCTAGGGCATTTATAAGCCTAGCCAGAGTGTGTTTGGCTTTCACCACCCATTTTAAATTAATTTTGCTATGCCCTTTTTCGAGGTTAGTATACTATGTCTCTGTCTAACAGTGACACAGAAGTGATACCCGGGGTAAACCTACGATCCCCCATCCACTCATCAAGACTCCTCTTGAAGAGAATCAATGAGGGACTCTGCCTAACCTGGACTGGGATTTTATTCCAGAGTGAAGGGAGCCTCTGGGTTATGAATCTGTCCCTCCAGCATGTCCTATTTATTTCAGTGCTGAGGTTTAAGTCTCTCGAGCGTGTAGCTCAATGGGATTTGGATTTTTTGAGGTGCAGCATGTCCCTTAATTCCGGGTTGGACATGGCCTTATACGGCAGGCACAGGTCACCTCTGAGCAGGCGGTATGCCGCTGAGTAGAGCTGGAGTTTCTTTAACCGGGCAGCATATGGCATCTGTTTGAGCCCTTTGATCCTCTTGGTGAGGTACTTTTGGGGTCTTTCCAGTTGCTGCAGGTGTTTGGTAAGGTACATCCCAAAAGGGGCATTGTACTCGATTATGGGCCTGATGAGGCATGAGTAAAGAGGCACGATGACCTCCCCTAATCTAGATGTGAATCCCTTCATGATTAGGTGGGCTATATAAAATGTTTTTCTAACCACTTTGGCCACGTGGTTGTCAAATGAGAGATTGCTATCAACTTGGGTCCCCAGGTCCCTAATTACTTCTTCTGTACTTAATGGATTACCACCTATGTGGTAATTTGTGGGCACTTGTTTTTGCCAAAGGGGATGACTATACACTTTTTAGCGTTTAGCTTGAGGCCATGGCTCTGGCACCAGTTGTCTGTTTCTATGAGGCCCTTTTGGAGGATGCTTGTGTCGGCTGGAGAGTCGATTATGGCGCCCAGTTTGCAGTCATCTGCGAACTTGGTCAGCCACAGTCCTTCCGTGTTGGCCTGTACCTCCGAGAAATATATACCAAACAAGAGAGGTCCCAGGCCTGAGCCTTGTGGGATGCCACTTGTAACTGGTTTGGAGTCTGACATGGCTCCAGCAATTCTAACCATGTGGGTTCTGTCCTTGAGCCAGTTTGCAACCCATCTAGTGACATAGGGGTTTATATTTAAGCTGGTGAGCTTATCTATAATGCCCGAGTGGGGTATTGTATCAAAGGCTTTTGCGAGGTCCAGATAGGCTGTGTGGACCACCTTTCCTTTGTCAATGGCCTTGGTGACTGTTTCAAAGAAGTCAACCAGGTTTAAGAGGCAGGATCTGCCCTTAACAAAGCTGAACTGGGTAGGATCCAGTGTCTGTAGGTCCCCAATATCTTTATTTATGAGGTCCATGATGATCCTTTCCATAGCTTTGCAGACCAAGCTAGTCAGGCTTATGGGGCGATAGTTTCCAGGGTCCGTTGAGGCACCACCTTTGTGGAGAGGGACCACTGTTGCTGTATGCCACTCTTTGGGTACATATCCTGTAGTAAGGCTGAGATTGAACAGTAGTTTTATGTTTGTGTTTAGCTCTTCTTGGAGTTCATGTAGGATGCAGCCTGGGACACCGTCTGGTCTCATTGATGCTGTGTTTTTTGCTTTGGACAGGGCGGCTCCCACCTGAGCATCTGAGATGTCAGGGGGGCAGCACTCTGCTGGGATAGATATTTGCCCTTTTGGTGGGGAGGGGGGGGGAGAAGTTTGCGCTGAACCTCTCAGCTAGGATGTTGGCAATGTCTGTGGGTTCGGTGTATTTTTTGTCATTTTGGACTAATTCTGAGCATATCTGGGAATTCCCACCCAGGTTCCTAACATAACTAAAGAAAGCCTTGTGATTATCCTTAGTGTCCTGTGCAATTTTTCTCTTGAAGCTGGCCTTTGATGATTTTATGAGTGCCCTTAGTTTTTTGCTAATACTGATCAGAGATGCCTTCCCTTTTTGGGATTTTGCTCTATCATGTAGTAGCTTCCTCCTTCTATTGTATAGTTTGTTTATGGCTGGGGTCCACCAGACAGGTCATCTGCCTTTGGAGGATTGGGTCTTGGTTTTATTTGGGATTGCATGATCCATGCATTCCTGAAGGTGTTCATAGAATGCATTTATAAAGGATTCTGCGGTCTGAGCCGTATTTTCCACAGGCCCGGGGGCTTTGAAGGATTCCACCTCGGTTTTGAGGAGTGTGAAATTTGCTTTAGAGAAGTTTTTCACTGTGGTTTTCTGGGCAGGGGGTGGGGTCAGGATGTGAATATCCAGTGAGACCAGTTTATGGTCTGATCTTACCAGTGAGGGATACACTTTTGGTCTGGAGCATAGAGTCCCCATGTTGGTGATGATCAGGTCCAGTATGTTTTCCCCTCTTGTGGGAGTGGTAACAAGTTGTTCCATAGCATTTGAGTTTATGAATTCTAGGAACCTTTGGGCAAGGGTGTTGGAGCTAGAGTAATGCTCCCAGTCTATGTTTGGGTAGTTGAAGTCGCCCAATATAATGGTGTTCGGAGAGACCTTCATATTTTCCAGTGTTCTCAGGAAGGCCGAGTGGGGTTCCTGGGTTTGGGAGGGTGGTCTGTAGCAGGCTATAAACTGGAAGGCAGTTTTACCCACTGTTAGTTGCACATGGATAGTCTCTGATGCTTCGTGCTTTGCCACCAACCTGGAGGTGTGAGTATCTTTGATGAATATCGATACTCCTCCTCCTTTTGTGGTTCGGTCCAAGTTTTGGGGCCAAAAAGCATGGTATGAGGTATAACCTGGTAGTGCTGGGGTGCTCTCAGGAGTCCTGAACCAGGTTTCTGTTACTTGCACAGATATCGATGTTCTCCATGCTAAGGAGAGTTTCGAGTGCGTGCATCTTGAGGTTTAGACTTCTGGCGTTGAGTAGCATTACTCTTGGTTTCTTATCCCTTGTGATACCTATGGAGGTGGGTTTGTCTTTTGAGACTTGCCTAAAAAAGGCACTATGGGGGTAGCAAGAGCCTTTGCCAATATCCAAAAGCCCAGGGGTGACAGGTGCAAGCCGTCCCTAGCAAAGCATCGTGGCTTGCCGTGCATATCATCCCAAACTGACAGGCATTGGATCCCCTTTGAATGACACCAATACTTAAGCCAATTGTTGAAATTGATCATCTTGTCTTCATATTGTGGCATCATTCTTGGTGAGGGTAAGATGCTACTCAAGGTCAGGGTCATACCAGCCTGGGCTACATGCTCAGAGAGCTCCTCTATGTCTCTTTTCATGTAGTCCAGGGAGGTACGTCTCAGGTCATTCACACCAGCATGGACAATGACTGAGTCATATTTGTACTTGTCTTGGAGTGACCTGAGTGCTTGTGTTATGTGGCGGATCCTAGCGCCAGACAGGCTGCTCACCGTGACTTTCTCCTTGTTCAGCCTGGTGAGCAGGACGTCAGTGTGCCTGACGATAGAGTCACCTATTACAAGTGTATCAGGTGTGTTGTTTAGTCTTAAGGGCTGTGACTGTTCGGCACACTGGCTTTGTGAGATATGTGTTGCACGTGTTTTGTTTTGGGGTAGTGGTTGCTTGGGTGTCTGCTTTGGAGGTCTCTGCTGCTTAGGCAGATCTTTATTTAGAGCCTCCGAGTATGTTTTTGTGTGATTATGCGTTTGGTTTGCTGTCGTGGTAGGTCTATGTGAGACTGGAATTGTAGTGAGTGTGGTTTCCTTCTCCTCCTGACTGGTTATGCCAGTACTGAGTTGAGAGAGCTTAGCCTCCAGTTTGGCTATATGGTTGCATCTCTCACATGTGTTGGAATTTGTTGGGAGGAGGAGAGGGTTGTCTGTGTACATGAGGCAGTTGTAACATTGCCTCAAGATTCCCATATTCACCAGCTGGACCGGAGAGGATATTGACAACTGACCTTTGGACATGCTAGAATAATATTGGGAATTCCTTTATAATTGAAAACAAGGGCCAATGGGGAGTGAGGGTGTAGTGCTTTTAATTTTTAGTGCTGACTTATAATTGCTTTAGTGAGCAAGTGCCAGGTAACAAGTGCAATGTGTTACAGGTAACTTAAATGCAAAAACGACAAACAGTAACTTTCTTTCAAGCGAAGCAAGGAAATAAGTACAGCAAGCAATGCAGATATCAAGTTGACCAACATTGTGACCATAACACACACAGCACTATGTCAAACCCACACAGGTGGGGGGCTTCACCCCCCACAACCCCCCTATCTATATACACACAAACTCCAAGATCGCACTACAGTGGGGAAAAGGGCAAACTTCCTGATGTTGGCCAACTAATCCCATTTCCTGTGTAAACATTCGCTGATGTGAACATTTGTTTAAATGAATGTTCACGGTTTTGGGTTTGACGAACCGAGGTTCGCTGAGTTGAACCTTCGATAACATATGTACCCTTTCTGGACAACTAAGCACTAAATTATTTAAAAAGGGGGTTGCTGCAGGACTGGGAAGGGATAACTTCTCAATCTTACTGTAAAGTTAACTCAAGAGTCGGTAACTTAATTAGCGAAGGTCCTACATGGTACTGTCAGGTTTTGCTCCCACCACAGAAAAAAAAGTGTTTATGTAGCTTTCACTGAAAGCCTGTTCACACTTGTGAGTTTTGCAAAACAGCCAAGCAGCCAATGAGAAACAAGTAATCTACTACTATCTGCTCTCTGATCATCTGGATAATAAATACTGTTCAGCAAATCATGCTAACTCAACTGATTATGATGACCACTTGTCTGTAAGGAATAACAGACATACTGACAGTGGAATCACAAGTCTGTAAAAATCAGTCTAATTCTGGTATAATTAGACAGGACACTGCAGTAACTGACTGATGGAGATGCATACATAAGTTTTAACTAACTTCTGAACATAATACGTCTGTTTTTAACAAAAGTGAAAGAGGATAAAACAATAGAAGTACATTATAGAGAAGGCCACACTCCTGCCTTACTTAAAAATAAATTTATTTACTACATATTTAACCAAGGACAAAAAAGGTAAAATAGCATTTTCAGCTAGAACAGTGGTAAGGAAGACTATTTATTACAAAGAGAAGCTTAATTTTTTCATAATTTCTGAAAAATAAGTGCTGTGAACTAGGAGATCATTTAGAGAAATAACTACAGCTTACTAAAAGGTGTGTGTGTTCATACACACACAGATATACAGATACCTATGTGTACAGACACACACATACACATATATGTGTGTGTGTGTGTGTGTGTGTGTGTGTGTATGTATGTATGTATGTATGTATGTATGTATGTATGTATATTTATTCACACACACATTTTAAATGAGACATCCTCTACCAACCATCCTCATTGTTAACTTTAAGCAAGGATGATTCTCTGATGTTCCCATCCACAGGGAAACTCTGTAGGGAGAAAATAAGGACAACTTTAAATACAGCAATAACATATTTCATTTCTTAAATGCTATGCAGTTCAAATATTTACACACATCTGGGAAAGCCAGAACAGGTCAGAATCCAATAGTCATCTATTTTGCAACACTCTGTTATACCTCTTAAATCATATGTCCTAAACAGAGCTGCACACAGAAATAATTTTTCCGTTAAAACACTTGAGCACTGCACAAGTTCGGTGTATAATGACCATAAGGAAGCAACCTCTAAGTTAACATCTTGGTGAATTCCATTTCTGAGAACATCTTGTATATGAATTTAGAACAATACAAGGTTTGACTTATTCCATTATAAGTACTAAAGGGTGCCATGCAGTAAGCCACGTTTAGGGTTTCCAGCTAAAAAATGACATAATTTAAGGTGTAGTCAAAGAAACTCTGACAGCTTTAGTAAGACAATCACAGAAAGTACAGCTGTGTACACTTACCATAAATGTAGATGTTTGGGTGTATTCACTGTTGCAGTCATCACATTTGGGTTATCCCTGCCAGGGTAGCCCTTGGTCAGCCCGAATACCAGAGGCTTAGTATTTCTGCGTCAGTTGCCGTCGCTTCAGGACTGATGTCAGGTTGTCAGTAGTATAAAGTAAGGCAGCCGACACCATTACATCAGTTTTTCTTGCCCTAACTTTCAGAACCCCCCAAGTGGGAGCCAGGGTATGGTGGAAGAACCCCACCAGTAGAAAGTAAATACCAAAATGTTCCCTGTAAGGAGAGAGAGAGAGAGAGAGAGAGAGATAAAGAAGAGGGGAATGGAGGGAGAAAAACCAGGACTGCAACAGTGAATACACTCAAACATCTACATTTATGGCAAGTGCACACAACTGTACTATGTTTTTTGGGTTTCACTGTTGCAGTCATCACATTTGGGTTGATTCCCAAAGCTGAGGAAAAGGGTGGAGGCAGTCAAGGAGACTAGGGGCTGGCTAGGATGGCCTGCAAGACTACAGTGGCAAAGCCTGCCCTGGATTTGGAGAAGATAGGCAGGTGGTAATGCTTGGTAAAAGTGTGAACAGATGTCCAGGTGGCAGCCTCCAGGATGTCCCTGGTGGGGACTCCTCTGAGGAAAGCTGCAGAAGTGGAGGCTACTCTGGTGGAGTGAGTCCTGACCCCCTTAGGGGGAGATTTTCCATGTTGCTTGTAACAGAAATGGATGCAGTGTGCTATCCATTTGGAAATTGTTTGTTTGGAGATGGTTTTGCCCTCTGCCACTGCAGCAAAGCTAACCAGTAATTGATCAGACTTTCTGAATGATTTGGTCCTGTCTAGATAGAATCTGAGCTGTCTGTCCACATCTAGAGAGTTCAGTATCCTTTCCCCCTTGTTTTGTGGGTTAGGGCAAAAGGTAGGTAAATGAATGGATTGGTTGAGAGCCACACTGGACACCACGTTGGGCATGAAGGATGGGTTAGTTCTGAGGGAAACCCTGTCAGCATGGAAGATGATGAAGGGCTCCACAGCCATGAGTGCTTGTAGCTCGGAGACACTTCTGGCTGAAGTGATGGCAAGAAGAAAAGCTGTATTCCAGGAGAAGATGCCAGTTCAAAGGGGGGCGGGGTGAGTTTTTCGAACACAAAGGTAAGGTCCCAAACTGGGGTGGGTGCTCTTCTGGGTGGCCTCAAGTTGCTAGCCCCTCTTAAGAATTGTTTGATCAGAGGGTGTGAGAAAAGGGGCTGCTCAGTGTGGAAATGCACAGAGATAGCAGAGGCATGAATTTTAATAGAGGAAAAAGAGAGACCACTGTGTAGCAGGTCAGCTAGGTAATCCAGGATGAGGGGTAGGGAGAGCCGTGCCGTATTGGCTCCCTTAGCCTGAATCCAGGTGCAGAACCTTTTCTATTTGTCAGCATAAGACTTTATAGTGCTAGGGCGTCTGGCCTCACGTATGGCATCTAGAACCTGTTTATTGAGGTTGGCATATTGATATGGGGTCAGGGAATAAGCCAGGCTGCCAAAATTGAGGGTCTGCAATTGGGGATGCATGAATTCTCCTTCCCTCTGGGTCAGGAGGGTTGGGGTCTGATTGAGATGGCATGGTGGCAGTGGGGACAGGCTGTGCAGCAGTGGGTACCAGTGCTGGTGAGGCCAGTCTGGAGCAATAAGAACTGTCCTTGGTTTTTCCTCCCTTATTTTGAGCAGTACCCTGGTGATGAGAGGTAGTGGAGGAAACGCATAGACTGATAGCTTGACCCAAGGGAAGGATAGGGCATCCACTTTCCAAGCCATGCAGTGATGCTCCGTGGTGCAGAACTTGCTGAGCTGATGGTTGGTGTGGGAGGCAAAGAGGTAAACCTTCGGAGTGCCCCATTTCTGAGTTATTAGGGTGAAGGTTCTTTTGTCTAGCTGCCACTCATGTGGGTCCAGAAGATTTCTGCTCAAGTGGTCTGCCAGAGAGTTTAGAGAACCTGTCAGGAAATGTGCTAACAGGTGGAGTTGCATGGCAGAGGCTGTGTGCCAAAGGTTCGTGACCAGCCTGCATAGAGGGTAGGAGTGAGTCTCTCCCTGCTTGTTGATACACCACATCACAGCGGTGTTGTCTGTTTTGATCAGGAGAGCCCCTGGGGAGAAAAGGGGCCTGAAAGCTGTCAATGCATGCTGGACAGCTAACATCTCTTTCTGGTTGATGTGCAGATGGATTTGCTGTGGGCTCCTTTGGCCCCGTATGCAACTGCTGTCTAGGTGTGCACCCCAGGCATAGTCTGATGCATCTGTGGTGAGGGTCTGGGTGGCGGGGGGTGGTGAGAAAGGTAGTCCCTTGTTGTGGGAGCATACTGTTGCCCACCAAAGAAAATCCTTCCTTAGGCAAGGTATCATTGGTATAAGAGTTTCCAGGTCTTGAGAGTGTTGACACCAAAGGCTTTTTAGGTACCACTGAAGTTTCCTCATATGCAGTCTGGCATATGGAATGAGTAGAATGCAAGATGCTATGAACCCCAGAGCTTGCAGGATTTTCCTTGCGAATAACTGGGGTCTGGTGGCTAGTTGAGAGAAGTAGGCTGTCAGATAAGTTTGCTTTTCTGGTGTAAGGAATGCCATCTGGGATGCTGTGTCCAGGCTTGCTCCCAGGAATATAATCCTTTGGGCAGGTACTAGTTTGGATTTCTTTTAGTTGACAGTGTACCCTAGGGAGGTCAGGAGGGACTTTACAAAGGCCAGGTGCTTGAGTAGCTTTTCCTGACTGTCTGCCTCAATTAGGCAGTCGTCTAAATATGGGTACATTTGGGTATTCCTTTGCCTGCAAAAGGCAATGGTGGGAGCCAGACATTTTGTGAAAACTCTGGGAGCAGTAGATAAGCCAAAGGAAAGTGCAGAGAACTGAAAGTGCAGGGATCCTGCCCTGAAACATAGATATTTCCTGCATCATTCCCTGATAGGGATGTGGAGGTAGGCCTCTTTTAGGTCTAAGGTGGCTAGCCAAGCATCCTTGGAGAGCATGGGTAGCAGTTGCTGGAGGGTGAGCATTTTGAATTTCGGTATCACCAGGAAGGTGTTTAGAATGGATAGATCAAGGATGGGGTGCCAGGTGCCCTCTTTTCTGGGTACCAGAAATAGTCTGGAGTAGAAACTTTAGCCTACCTGTTCTGCAGGAACATGCTCTATTGTCCTCATAGAGAGCAGGGAAAGGACTTGCTTTTTCGCCTCTGCCCACTGGTTTGGAGGTAGAGCTGAGAACCCTTTTCGGGTTGGAAGAGTGAGGAAAGAAAATTTGTATCCCTGGGACACTATGTTGAGGACCCAGCGGTCGTTGGTAATAGTGGCCCAGGTGCTTGCGTGAAAGGAGAGTTTTCTCCTAGGGGTAAGTGCAGGTGGGCAGAGGGAGGAGGTGGGGAAGGAGAGTCATTGTGAGTTCTTACCATGAGGGGTTGGCTTAGAACTCCCTGGTTTTGAAGTGGAGGAATTCCACTGTTTAGATCTCTGCATTCTCTGTGGCTGCTATCTGGGGGGGGGGGGGGGCTGCTTCCCCAGGGTCTGGGCTGAACTGACCTGGTGGGAGCAGGAAAGGACCAGTGATTGGAGGGGCAATGCCTGCAGAACATTGGTGGCTGGACCTGTAGGAAATCCTTAACTGTCTGCACAGATTTAGCTTTTTCTTCCATCTTTTTTAAGACTTCCTCTGCCTTAACACCAAATAAGTTGTCTTTGTGCAAGGGTCCATCCAATAATTCTGATTTAACATGGTCTGGCAAGGGCTGTTCCTTAAGCCATGCATGTCTTCTAAGGACAGAACCGGTGACTGCTGCCCTGCAAGAAGTTTCTAGGGCGTCAAAACCACAGTGTAAGGTGTGCTTAGCCACTTGACTTGCAGAATGCATTAACTCTTGTAACTCTCTAGATTCTGCACAAGCAAGAAAGGAAGACACATTTTGTTTGAGGAGTTCCATGGTATGTTGCTGAAATTTTAGCATATGGAACTGGCAATTTAGTGCTCTGATAGCAAGAGTAGCAGAGGTGTATACCTTTTTTTACTCCATCTGTCTAGTGCTCGGGAATCCCTATCAGAGGGGGGTGGGATTCTTAGCAGAGGTTGCTTTAATTCCTTTAGGCCCTTGAGAAATTACCTCAGGGTTAGCAGTAGGGTTTTTGAAAAGAAATTTGTGTGAGTCAGGGATTCTGTAATACCGGTCAGGTTTTCTGGGTGCAGGAGTGTCAGGAGTCAAACTGGATTCCAGGAAAACATTGTCCACAACATCCAGGAAGAATTCTCCATGTCTCCTTTTAGACTGAGGGTAGTCCTGATATTCCCAGTGAAAATTCTCCCTTAAGTTACGAAGGGTTTCCCCAAAGGAAAAGTCCTCGGGTGGAGAGGCTGAAGGAATAGAATCCTCTGCATCAGAATCCTCATAAGCAGAGAGGGGTTGCATGTCTTCATATTCACATGCATCACAGTCATCAGACTCCTGTTCAGACAAAACTACTGGGGACAGATCTCTTCCTTTTCGAAGGGGTAGCTTGGCTTCCCCTGATCAGCATGATAGGGTCTTCCGCCATTTTAAGCATTTGAGATGGAGGCAAGGAAGCAGGTACCCGAGATTGGGTCGTCGTTTTCTTGGGTCTGGTTCATATCCTGGGCCTTAGAAACTCGGTAGTTTTTGAAAGAATGGTAGACGTGAAAGAAGTCGTTGGTTTGTGTCGAGAATCGGTAGTGGGAAGTACTTCCTCGGAAGCCGGTGCCTGCTCAGCAGCTCCACACCCATCCAAGGGTGAGGCAACCGCAGGATCCTTAGTCGAAGATGAGTTTTGCGGCATACCGGACTCCGAAAGTGTCTCGGTAGCGGCCTGCAAATCAACAGAAGCGGGCATCAGGGGCTGCAAAAGCGCCTCACTGAGGACCGGAGGAGAACTGACGACTAGCTTAATGGAAGCGTCGTCAGTAGGTTTGGATCTGTGCGGGTTGTCACTGTCTTTATCCTTACGTTTTTTCGGAAGATCTGCTGTTAGATGGCTTACCGAAGCCATATTGGAATTCGAGGACTGTAAGCGAAAATATCTACCTACAATAAGGGCCCGACGACATATAGTTCTGGCGTTAAAGCACAAAAGCGACAGCGAGGAACGTCGTGGTCTGGGCCTAAGCAAGTGACGCAGTAAGAATGAAAGTCTCTGTGTGGTATTTGCTTTCTACATTCGAGACAATTGTTAACTTTTTCTGAGATCGGTTAGTGCAAGAAAAAAGGATCTCCAACGTGGTACTTAGCTTTAGAAGACTTCAGCTTCAAGGCGTCGGTTGCCTTACTTTATACTACTGATGACCTGACGTCAGTCCTGAAGCGACAGCAACCGAAGCAGAAATACTAAGCCCCTGGTATTCGGGCCAGCCAAGGGCTACCCTGGCAGGGATAACTCAAATGAGATGACTGCAACAGTGAAACACAAAGAACATCTAACCATTACTCTTCCTAGCATACGATGCCCACAATTTTTCTATGGTCATAACAAAGGCAAGTGAAAGCATTGGGTGGTTCTATACACTTAAAATGCATCAGCTTTTACAGGGAATCCATATTCCATATTCTGTTGAGCTAAAACAGTTCTGCAACATCTCTTTTTTTTCCTTTGCCCTTCACTTACAATACATGGCAAACTTCCATGGCAGTTATTTAATCTCTTTTAAGAGGAGAGAAATGATGGTACAGCAAATGTCAGTAGTATGAAATAAATGAAGACTGCATGCTCTATCACTGATAAAAGTGCTTTCAGCCGAGACCAATCTGCTCCTGCTTGACTACTTACAACAATAACTGAAGCTCAAAATACAGCCAGTGGTTGGGACAGCTGTGAGGAGATGTTGGCACCCCCAGGGATGGAAAGCAATAAGCAGCATTTTCACTAGATGATCGTGGGTGGTAATGCAACTGCAAGCAGCTAAAGAATGTGAGATACTCTGACAAAACACAAACAGACTGACACTATGCCATCATTTCTGTGCATCACTGGGGACAGAAAAACTCAAACCACCTAAAAATACAGGACAAAAGGCTTCTCACTGATCACACAACGATTAGACAAAAGGTACTTATGGACAAAACAAGTCATCCAAACAGGCTTGAATGTTTGGTAGGATGTAGCACCTAATGAGTATACTGAAAAACAATAGGCAGGAGAAGTCAGATGATGGGGGAAGTAGAAAAGGGCTGTCTCACTAATAACTTATTTCTGCCAAAATGAAAATTACATGCTGGAAACTCTTAGTTCCCATTTCAAAATGTGCTGTTTGCTTAAGTTAATTCTTAACTTCCCAGAGAGTATTTACAAACATGTTTAGAAAATGTATTCGTGCAGTTGTTTTAGAAACATTTCATTGCATCACTGCCTGGTTTTAAAAACTGTAATACAATAGCACAGCTTGACACACGTTAATATATACAACTCTTTTGAGCTAAAAAACTAAAACCAAGAAGTATGTTTTGGAAAGTATACCTGTGCAAAATATTACCATAACGGTAGATGTCCTTCTCTTCACTGTTGCAGTATTCTTAACGTTATGGATCCCCCTGCCTAGGGTGGTCTGATGTCTGGCCAGTTTATCAAAGCCTTAGGATTCCCTCCAGTACAGCTCTTTTGATTGTGCACCTTTAACACCTAGTGGGCGTGGCTTGAGCCTTTAAAAAATAAAGTTATCACCTTACAATTCTAACAAATACTCATTGACATAGGTCAAATATCAATACAATTGTGTTTGCCATCATGTATGCTTCAAGATAAAATATTCTGATACCTTGTACAGGGCATGGTTTTGGAAATATTAATGCAAATATGAACAAGCAATATTTGACGCCTAGAGGAGCAGTAGGAGGTAACTGCAGATGCACCTGGAGGCGTCACTCGGATGTAATGATACACAGTATGTCACATGTATGCTCCTCGCTTAGAGTTGGGCATAAAGACGACGTCTGGACGTACCACCACAGAACTGAAAGCCTCAGTAGGAACGCTAGTCCAGGAAAATACAAGAGGTAACCAGTGCATCCAGAAAAGAAATGGACTGGGGGAGGAGGGAGGGAGTGAATACTGCAACAATGAAGAGAAGGACATCTGCTGTTGTGGTAAGATTTTACACAACTGTACTATGTCCTCCATTTCACTGTTGCAGTATTCTTAGTATTAGGGAAAGTGTCAAACCTCAGGAAGAAACTTGGGAGGGGAAGGACCATCAGAGCTCTCTAGGAAGGTATGAAGGATGCCCCTAGCCCCATCCAAGTTGTAGTGCTTGGTAAATGTATGCTTAGAAGTCCATACAGCTGACCCAAGAATGGAGTTACTATAAAAACCCTTGAAAAAGCACCAGAAGAAGCCACAGCTCTAGTAGAATGAGTCTCAACAGAAAAAGGAAGACTCTTACCTTGAAAAGAATAACAAAAACAAAAAGCTTTTGAAATCTAAGAAAAAATAGTCTGCTTGGATACAGCTAATCCCAAGGACCTGGGATGAAAGGAAACAAAGAGCTGATCAGACTTCCTAATAGTCTTAGTTTTAGCCAAATAAAATCTAAGTTGTCTATACACATTCAAAGTGTGCAGCACCTTCTCATCAGCAAATTATGGAGAAGACAAAAAAGTGGGCAAATGAATAGACTGATTAAGGAACAACTCATTCACCACCTTGTGCATAAAAGAAGGATTAGTATGCAAGGACACCCTGTCCTTATGAAACACCAAAAGGAGGAGGAGAAGCTATAAGGGCTTGAAGCTCGGACACCTGTCTGGCAGAAATAAGGGCCAACAAAAGAACAGTCTTTCAAGAGCAATGTTGCAGTTGTAGGAGCCACAGTTAATTTCCCCAAAATAAAATTAAGATCCCGGGGAGGAAGAACAGGCTTCCCGAGAAGCCTAATATGAAGGACGTCCTTAAGAAATTGTTCGCTTCAAACCTAGAAGCTAAAGGAGGACATAAAGGCAGACAAGCAGAGATAGCCAATAACTGGGGCTTAACAGAAGAATAAGCCAACCCAGCACTGAGCAATTCACACAGACAAGAGAGAACCAAAAGAATATCCACAGATAGTGGATCCAGCTTACTAGAAAGACACCAAACAAAAAAAAAGGCTTCCATTTGGATAAGTAGGATTTCCTAGTACTGGGTTTCCTGGCCTCCTGCAGGACCCTAAACACATCTTCAGAAAAAAGGTGTCTATGTGGAATCAAAACCCTATCACCCGCAGAGTCAACTGAAGAGTGGACAGGTGGGGATGGATGAGAGGTCCTTGTCATTTGCCAAGTAGGTCCACCCTATGAGGAAACTTGTGATGATTGCCCTTGGCTAAATGCAGGGGAAGAGGAAACCAATGCTGTCTAGGCCAAAAGGGAGTCACCAACATGATTTTGGGGGTGCCCTGTTGAACTTTGAGAAGTACTTTTGGAATGAGGGGAGAGAATGCATAAAGAAACATCCCCTTCTTGAAAAAGAGAGGGCGTCCACCTTCCACACCACAGGAGCTGTCTGTTCAGAGGGGGAGGCAAAAAGATCTATTTGAGGAGTACCGCACTGGTGGACAATGTCCAGAAAAACATCCCTTTGAAGCACCATTTGTGGGATTGAATTAAGGACCTGCTCAGAGTGTCTGCCACAATGTTTTGACCTGACAGAATGTTAACATACCACATCACTGTGGTGTTGTCTGTAAACATCTTGAGAGGTCCTGGGGAGAAAAGAGGATGAAAAGTCTGAAGACCAAGTGGAAGGGCTCATCTCTGACAATGATCTGCTCCTTCTGTTGAAAAGGAGACCAGACCCCCTTCACCTTCAGGGTGCCAAAAGATGCTCCCCATCCAGCATCTGTGAACAGCTCCTAAGAGGGAAGAGGTGGATGAAAAGGGAGCCCTGGATTTAAGGACAACTGCTAGATCCACCAGTGGAGTTCCTTCTTGAGACAAGGCAGAACAGGAACTACAAATTCTAGGTGAGGAGTATGATGAAGCCAAAATGACTTCAGGAACCACTGAAATTTCCTCATGTGAAACTTGGCCAAAGTGAACATATGGCTGTAATGGAAGCTAGAGGAAGAACAGTTTGAAAGAAGGAGATGAAGGTTAAGGCCTTGGGAGGAGGCAGAAATGCTAGCAAAGTCACCGTCTGAATCCTGCAACCCAGGAAAAACATGGTCCTGAGAAGGAGTCAGAGAAGACTTTTTGAATTTTATTGTAAACCCCAGGCTCTGAAGAAGAGAGATGGCAAAATGGAGATTTTGCAAAAGGATCTCTGGAGAGGGATGCCTGAAACAATAGGTCGTCCAAATAGAGAAATACTTGGATCCCTTGAAGCCTGCAAAAAGCTATTACAGGAACAAGGCATTTGGTGAATACCCTTGGGGCAGTATAAAGACCAAAGGACAAAGCAGAGAGCTGAAAATGCCAGGAAACAACAGAGAAGCAAAAATTTCCTGAAAATGGGGTGAATTGAAATATGAAGATAAGTATCCTTGAGATCCAGAGACACCATGTATGTCTGAGGAAGCAAAAGAGGGAACAAATTCTGAAGGGACAACATTTGAAAAGTGGGCACATTTAGAAAAGTGTTTATATGAGAGAGGTTAAGAACTGGTCTCCAAGAACCCTCCTTTCTGGGAACTAGAAATATCATGGATTAAAACCCCCTCCCCCTTTGGGACACAGGCACCTCTTGAATTGTACCCCAAGTCAAAAGGTCCCAAAGTACCTCTGGGAAAAAGAAAAGTGGTTACAGAGGATGTTGAGGAATACCTATAAAAGGGAGAAGGGATTTCCACACCATGAAATACCCCTGGCGAGTAATGGACAGAACCCAGGAATCCTGAGTAATCTGTAGCCAAACTGGAAGAGAGATAGATAAAGAGAAAGATGAAAGTGGCTGGGAAGAATATGATAGACAGCACCTGGTTTATCTGGAAAGGAAGATTTCTGAATCTCTGAAGTCTGAGTAAACTTAGCAGGAGGAGCCCACTTGCCACCTTTTTGTCATTAGGAGGAGGGAGAGAATGCCTGCGAAAAAAGGCTGGCTTACTGGGGTAGTTTCTTTGAAATTTAGGAATAGATGAAACAAACATCCTTGAGTTCCTTTAAAGCCTTACCTTTATCCTGAAGGGACTTAAACAAATCAGCAGCAGCTTCACCAAACAAGTGCTTATCATCAAAAGGGCCATCCATCAACTTAGCCTTGATGTCATCAGGCAAAGGTTGAAGCTGAAGCCTAGAATACCTCCTCATCAATGACCCAAAAGCAGCAGCCCTAGAAGAAGCATCTGCTGTATCATAACTACACTTGATGGAATGACAAGTCATCTGTGAGGATGTTCCTAACAGGGAAAGAGTAGAAACTTTACCCTCAGAGTCTGGAATATCCTATATAACCTGACAAGCCTGAGATAGGAGAGCCAACACGTAGCTGGACATATGGGTCTGATCATTAACAGCCCTAAAAGCCAAGGTACCCAAGGTGCAAACCTTCTTACCTAGCCTTTCCATGGTTCTGCTATCTTTATCAGAAGGCAGTAATTTGTGTTAAGGAAGCAATTGAGAGGGCTTGTCAGAGGCTATAGACACCACTGAGGAGTCAAGCAGCAGGACACTTGTACCAAAATTTACAGTCCTCAGGCACCCTATAAAAGCTATCAAGTTTCTTGGGAACAGGAGGCTGAGAATCAGAAGCTTTAGAGCATTGGAAAACACATTCAACAAAGCAGCCAAAACAGGAGGTACAGCAGAAGGCTTAGGGGATTCAGTCTGCTGCAACTCATAGTACCTCTTATGAATCTCGCAATCCTGAGCACAATCCCATTTAAAACAGTCCATCATCCTGGAAATTGTGTCCTCAAAAGAAATCTCCTCAAAAGGAGCACCAGGACTGGTCGATTCTTCTTCCTCTGACCCAAAGTCCAAAGGAGAAGGAATCTGAGAAGAGTAAGCAAGGGATTCCTCATCCGAATCAAACTCCTCCTCAGAGGAATCCTGTTCCCTGGGTCTTTTAAGGGGAGTAGAGGACCAAGGGGGACCAGGAACAGAAACACTCTGAAGAGGTTTCAATGCCATCAAAGCACTAAACAAACCTTGAATGAAGGCCTTCTACTCACTCTGTGGATCCTTAGAGGCAGAAAAGTGTTTAGTTTTTTTGTTTTTTCTTTAATGGGATGTCTGCCTTATAAAACTTGGAAGGTCCAGACCCAGAACGGCATTCAATAACAGTAGTAGGGACTTCTTCTCTGACTAAAGTCTGAGGGACAACCCAAGGCCTCTCGGAAATGATCGACCGTGGTTCCCCTAAATGTCCAAAATGGACACCTGCAAAGTCGCATCCCTGCAGGCCTCCAACCCAGTCGCAGCACAGGAATCAGACAATAAAGCCAGGTGAACCTCTGGGCATGCAATCACCTCAGGGGAAATGTCCGGTGGAGGATGAACAGCAGATGATTCTGGCCTAGGCTTACTGGCCTTCTTCTCTGATGGCTGTCTCAGGGTGGGAAGTTCCCACCATAATATCTTTCGCAAGAAGTTTAAGTCGCTGATTTTCCAGATACAGCACCAAAGAAGAAAGTCAACTAGGCAAAGTTTTTGGTACAAAAGCCTAACAGATGGAACAGGACGTATGGTCACGCGAAGTGCCAAGGCAAAACAGACACTGCTCGTGGTGGTCTTTATGGGGAATCTGTCTCCCACACTGGCATTTATCCTTCTTAGATGACATGAAACCCCACAAGCAACAAAAAGACAAGTAAAAAAAGAACCCCAATGGTGCACTTATCTGCAATGGCTCAGTGAAACCAGGAACAGAATGTAGGCATTCAGACCAAAGATCAAGAGATGGCATTTAGACTGGCGGCAAAGTTGTTCTGAGGATGGTACGTCTGAATGTCAACTTTATGCCCTATGCTACACGAGGAGCATATGTGTGACATACTGCATACCTTAAAGCAACCTAAAGCTTTGGTATACTTGCCAGACATCAGGATGCCCTAGGCAGGGGATCCCTAATATTAAGAATACTGCAACAGTGAAATGAAAGGACATCAAGTGATATTACAAGTCACAATCTGAAAAATAAATTTGGTCTCTGTCATTTTGAGAATGATTTCAGAAATCAGCTGTTGTGCCAGAATAAATAAGTGAAACCTGCAAAATTCTCTTTTCTTTTGACATATTAATTTACAGGTGCAGAGTTCAGCAGTTTAAATAGGAAACTCAGCTATCGCTGCGTTGTAATCTGTGGCAATATGACTGGCACACAAGCAGTACCAGCAAACGATTCTGCAAAGTGCAAGTCACGCTCCCACTCGTCAGTCTCTGTATTATATACCTGAACAATGCTTGTCACATTATTCAGATGCCAGTTGTAACCACCTACTATGTAGATTTTCTTCTCCAACAAGCAGCAACCAGCTTCAGATTGACCAGCTCTCATTGGACTCACAGATGTCCACTGATCAGTCTCAGGCACATAATACTCTACAGCCAAGACATCAAAGCAGCGATCCACATGATCCATGCGGCCTCCAAGTGCATAAATCCGATCATTTACAGTGACCATGGCATGAAGGACTCTTGGTTCATTCATTGGGGTTTTAAATTCCCACTGGTCTGTCACTGGGTCATAACAATGTAAAGATTTTTTATCCTCCACGGTTATTCCATATCCGCCTGATATATATAACTTGCCTCCTCCAGAAGCACCTGCATGACCCCAAGTCCGGCGACTAAGAGAACATACAAATGTCCATTCATTCTTTCTTGGACAGTATCGTTCAACAGATGCCAAGCTTCCTGACCGATTTCTTCCTCCAGTTGCATACAGCATTCCATGTAACACATTTAAATGAAACTGTATTCTACATTCCTGCATTGCCTGTATTCGTAGCCAAAGATTCAGATGAGGATCATATCGGAAACCAACATCTACTGCTCCCTCACCACTTCGATACTGCAAATGTTGCCCACCTATTACATAAACAAAATTGTCAAGCACTGCAACACAAGCATGACTACAGCCAATCTCCATCTCAGTTAATTCCTTGAATTGGCGTGCAGTGACGTCTGGCAAGTAATATACTTTGCTACTCACAGTCCTGTCATTATCTGTGTAAGGAGTACCACCGAATGTTACCAGAGAGACAATGTCTGAGCGGATAGTGGTTCGAGGGGACTGCATCTCATGCTGCCGGAATGGCAAGATTTGGTAGTTAAAGGCTTCCAACAGATACTGTCTACACAAAATGTCTTCTACCATGATGTCAACTGTTTGGACATTGTCTACAAGTTCAGACGACTTCATTAGTGGGAAACGAATATGACAAAGAACCTGACTTGCACTTGCACGTCGAGATGGGTCATGCTGCAACCAACGGATTGCAGCATGGAACAGGTCAATCTCACTGCAATTTTTCAGTTTATTGCTCTGTAGAAAAAAGACAAGCCTCTCTAGAGGTAAATGAAGGAAGTCCTCTTCTTCAGCAATTTGAAGGAAGTGCCTAAAGGTAAATGCATCTACAGACTCCTTCAGGGAAGAAAGGCTAAAAGTTGTTGCCATCTGCCCAATGTTCAGGCATGTCTCAACACTCATGGCAGATTTGAGAAACTCCTCACAAAGCTCCACAACTGGCACCATTTGGAGAAAAACTGCAGCTCCTAGTACATCCTGTATACAGTCAAGGTCCAGTGTGACTTCAGCACTGTATGCAAAATCAATAATATGTTTCAACCCCTTTGCCGACACACCTTTCAACTCAATTACATCTTGGGTAGCTTCTCTCATGCCTCCTGTGAACATCGCTCTGTAAATCAAGAAAAAGGATTTTTTTTAGTGATGAGAATGATTAGCTCAAAATCAATGCTAATTAATTTTAAGTAAATGCTCCTAATATTGCATTTCATATCAAGAACACATAAACAGATCAGCTCTATTAAGCGTGCAAAATTTCTGAAATATTGCAGGAAATTATGACTTTTGATATTCATTATGAGCACCATTAACCTATTAACCCTCCATTTTTCACAAGCAGAATGACAAGCACAGAAAATATATATACATTAAAATCTAACATTTTTAGAATAGTACAACTGTGTCTTTGTGCTCTGCTGCTCAGCATAAGAGATGGAAACAAGATCTCTTCATATCTTCATTTTATGGAAATAAAGGACTTAATTCACTCCATTCTCTAATGACTTAATCCACTGTGGGGCTGTGCCTATCCTGGCATTAAATGGGCACAAGGCACACAAGCCTATTCTGACTGGAGAGTCAACCTACTGGAGGATACACACGTGTGCGTGTACATGCACACACACACACACACACACACACACACACACACACACCTATGGGCAGTTTCTGAGAGGTACCAATTAACCCAAGGCATATTTAGTGATATAGGAAATGACTGCAGCACAGGGAAAATCCATGTGGATGCAGACAGGATGTGCAGACTACTCACAAAGCAGGGTACAAATACTTTGTGGCAGTTAAAAAGGTACACGTTTCCTATGACATTTTCTCTCAAAAGGCTAACTATGATACAGCTGTGGACTCCACATACACATTATTCTTATTAAAATGAAATTCCACTGAATCTGTGGCCATGAAACTGACTGCTACATTTAATCAAGGTGGAAGTACACCTCCACTGAGATAGCACATGCATTGTAATTGAGGGGAGGTGAGACACTGACGTACCCAATATAGTGTGGCATATTTACCCAGTGCATATGCAAAAGAAGATGAGTTTATAACAGTCTTACACTGTGTATGTGAAGTGAGTACCACTCTGCCAACATTACTTTTTTAGTTAAAGATAACACACATTTCATGGTTTATGAAAGTCTGTTTGGAATGATGAATCATTTACAGAATCATTAGAGAGTTTTCAACTCAAAAACTTTACAGCGCACACTGGTATATGACATAGCATGTGTTGGATACCAGCATCAACTTAAGGCTACACTCCTTATCTGGATTTACCTCAAAAAAGCTGTAGGAAGCAAAGGAGTCTTGCAGCAGGAGCCCTTACTATGTGTTCAGTCTGAAATAGAGTATTTCATCAAGAAAATACGACAATCAACCACACAGGGAAAATGGATCACTTACCAAGGTACAGTTATTTTACACAGATTTCATACAGAGAAGTGTGTGAAGCCAGAAAGCTTTCACACAACAAAGTACCTTCTAAGAAAGTGAAGGGGTGCATCTTGACAAATAGAAAAGAAAAACAGAAAAGCATGGACAGGACTCTGTAGACTAATCACTCAAACTCCAAGATGATGCAGATTTCACTGGATCTGTGCCAGCACACACACTGGAAAGTACTGTGCTACTTGTGTCACTAGGAAGGTTTGGTCCAGTTACGAGAAGTTAGAAGGGGTTCCAGTGGTGATAGCTGAGCTCTGATGAGAGGCAGCAGCAGCTACTACACAACAAGATGAGGGAGTAAAAGAGAAAACCACTACACTGGTACAGAAATTTCCCTCACTGCGCCAATGCATGTTCATCTACTGAAGGAGTATGTCAATAGGTGTGTACTAAGCTAAAGACCACTGGGGCCTTTTTAAACCTAGCCATGCATCACAAATCTCTGACAAGTTCTGGTATCTATCTATCTATTTATTTAAATGTGTTTACCAAGATAGTGCACTGATCTCAATCAACCACTTGCAGGCACAGTCTGGGTGAACAAGATCACATAAGAAATTAACAAAGCATATTTACAGATACAAGGATATGCTATAAAAGATGTACATTTTTACAGATACAAAAACATGTTACATTTAATGAAATGTGAATGGAGATGAATCATTTACAAGCTGCTTGTGTTCATTACAGATATAGATGCCAAACCAAGAGAGAATTTCTGGTTGCCCATCCAATTGTCCAGGTTAACTTGAACTGACTTAGGAAGGAACTCTGCTTCACATAGAGAAGGAGCCACTTTCAGAGAAAAGGGAGTCTGGGATACATACCTGTCTCTCCATCATATCTTATTTATATCACAGTCAATGTTTGAAGTCTTTAGACTAGACAGTTCTGGTATTGTCTGTTTTACAGATCTTTAGGAGGTCCATCAGAGTGGGGTCCAATAATGCTTTCTATGCAAGCCATAAATCTACCTGAGGTAGAATACAGGGACAGGGCTTTGAAGCAGTCTGCATAGGACATGTTATTTACTCCATGTATTGTTTTAGTGAGGAACCTCTGTGGATACTCCAATTGTTGGAATGCCTGGTTAGGTACATACCAAATCACTGGTCTGATGAGTGCCAAATACAGTGGAACAATTACCTCCTTGGACCTAAATGCCATACATTTGTTTACGAGTTGCAAAACATAGATTTATTTCCCCACTACAAAAGATATGAGATAGTAAAAGGCTAGAATACGTTCTATATATGTCCCCAAGTATCTGACAACTGGACCATCTCTTAGGGGTGTGTTATCAATATGGCAGTTAACACAAGTGGTTGACTTCGCAAAGGGTACTACTCTGCATTTATTGGCATTTAGCTTTAGTCCATGGCACCAGTGATTTATCTGTGTCAGCCCTTGTTGAACAGCATAAGTGACAGTGGGGGATTCTACGACTGCTTATAATTTACAATCTTGTGCAAATTTTGTCAGCCAGAGGTCCTTAAAGTTGTCCTTCACTTCAGAGAAGCAGATGCCAAAAGCAGTAGTTCCAAGGACTGACCCCTGAGGGATTCTGCTGGTAACTGGCCTCTGTGCAGTGGTGGACTCCTCAATTCTAACTTCCTGGGTCCTGTCTGTGAGCCAAAAGGCTATCCATTGGGTGACATTAGGGTTTATACCTAACATCTTAACTTTGTCAACAATTCCCGAGTGGGGTGTGACATCCCCACACTGGGCCAGAAATCAAGGAGTCTGAATCCTCACCACTAACACTGGAGAGGGATGTGCACTTGAAATACAAATGGATACACTCAGTATTTCCAGATGCTGACCTCAATGCATCAAGCACAATTTCCCTTAGAGCACTCAGGGCACACACTCAGCCTGAGGTTTAGGTGCCTCTATATCTGTCTCCCTCCAAGTCCCCAGTAAGACTTCCCACTGGTACAGCTGTATGGTTGGTCCTCAGCTGAGTGTTCAAGCCAAGTCCTCCAGCACCCTCTCTGTGAAGCCAGATTGCCTGCCGTCCCCCCCTTTTGCCCAGACTATAAGGTAGTTATCACTGCCACCAGTCAGTTACTGTAAGGCTCTTAAAAGGGTATCCAATTACACTGAGTGAAGTTAATATTAATACAAATGGTAATGTTGACCAAACAACCAGGCTTCAGGAGTGGCCACAGTTACCACCAAATAAATATATGCAAATACTCTCAAAACAAATATTTTTCTAAAAGGACCAGCCACAATGAGAAGTTGAAATATATTTAATAATAAATAATAAAAAAAGAAGAAATACTAAATATCTATTTACAGTAAACACCAGAGTTTCAGTCACGGGGAATATTAAAAATAACACTGATGGGAAGTTTCACACAGTTATAGAAAAACAGTACTTCTAATCTCACTATATTTTCCTGACTTGTATAAAAGAATTACTGTTCCCTAGTTAAGTTATTTACCACCAGAAGGCAAGATGACGTGGGCAAGTTGTCTTTGTTGTCAGATCCAAGGCAGAATGCAGAATGCTGAGAGCAAATTCCTGCTAAAAATCTAAATATTAGTTTTGGCTTACAGAATGATATCACACACATCTGATCGTCTGACTCTGTTTCCCATGCTATCACCAATACAAGATGATGACAGGATTTTTATCAGCTGTGTGTTACCATACACACACATAGAGGCTTTGCTCATATCTTCTGGGAGTCAAAAAACATAAAACCATTCCACTTTTCCTACAGGAGCTACAACATATTCTCTATCACAGACATTGCGTCGCTGGCTCCATTCAAAACTGTAGGATAACATATTTATGGCTTAACCCATAAAGTAATTTAACTTCAGATGTATTTTGCAAAGTCAGGTGGATTAAGAATCACTTCTTCATTTCCAGTATATTCTGTTACAATGTACATATTTAAAGAGTTTCAATAATGCATGTATATCTTGTTTCCTTCCAGCAGGGCACACTGTTAATACATTTTAACACAAGTAAACCTTACAAATACATTTTCACCACAAACATCTGGACAAATCAGTTTGATATACAAATGACATACAATTATTTGCAATATTCCAGCTAGCTGTACTGGCATACGTTACAAATAGACTTCCGTATTTCTCCTGGCATGGCTGGCAGTACCTCCTATCATCACACCTCTCCCCCTATGAAGACTCAAGCTAGTTTTTCAAGTGCCCCTTGAGAATCATTGCTTCAGAGGAATGAACTTATCTGGGAATACACTACCCCATACCCTGTCATGGCACTGTTAACCCCACTACAGTGCTGCACTGTCATATCATATCATATGCCTGAAACCCTAGGCTCCATCATAGTAACTTGGGATTTTTCTGCCTGACTCCCTGTAGCCGTAGATCCCCCTCAGACTCCTCCTGCCTCCTACTGCAAATACTTAGCACCAGTGCATCCCTATCACAGTAAGGTTTCAGCATGTGAACATGGTACAGTATGAGCCCCTGCCTTATGCCTAGCAGTTGTATCATGTAGTTAACATCAGTAACCCTCCTTACCTCTTTGAAGGGTCACTCTCAAGTTGTCTGCAGCTTATTGGGTCTGACAAGAATGAGAACCATCACCTGCTATCCTTTAGCATACTCTCGGGCTCGAGCATTTCTGTAGTACCAGAGCTTTTTCTCCTGCTGGGCTCCTGCTAGGTCTGCTGGGCCAAGCCTTGTCTTGAGGTTTAGGCCATATGCCACATAAGACTCCTTGTGGGATTCACACTCACCCTCCCACTCATCAGGAATCAAACCTAAAGATCTCATCACCCTATGGCCATACAGCAACTCAAATGGTGAAAAAACTGTGGATTCCTGGGGTACCACTCTGTAAGCAAACAACAGATGGGACAAATGTTTGTCCCACTCTCTCAAACTGGTCTGCAAATGCCTGTAGTATGGCCTTTAGTGCAGAATTTAACCTCTCCACAAGACCATTAGTCTGGGGGTGGTAGGGGTGGTCTTTAGGTGCTTCACCCACAGTGCTTCCACAGACAAACCAACAGGTCTGACATGAAATTAGCACCTCTGTCAGTCAGTATTTCTCTCAGAAAACCTACCCTGCTGAAAATCTCTAACAACGCATTTGCCACCTTCTCTGCGTCAATGCAGGACAGAGACACTGCCTCAGGGTATTTAGTAACATAATCTACAACCGCCAGGATATACTTCCTCCCTGTGGAGCTTGGGGTACTCAGAGGCTCCACAATATCTATAGCTACCCTCTGAAATGGATAATCACAGGCAAAGGCATCAAAGGAGCTTTCACTTGGTCTACTTTCTGGCACTGCTCACAGGTCCTGCAGTACCCTCTTTCGTCCCTTGCAATCCCAGGCCAATAAAAGTTTTTTCATAATACATCTATTGGCACACTTTATGGCCATATGACCTGCAAAAGGAATGTTATGGGCTATGGGTAGAAGTGCCAGATGGTAGGCCCTAGACACTACCAACTGCTGTATTACCTCACCCTCTAGCCCTCCTCCATGGTCCACTCTCTGTGCAGTAACCCTTTGTTCCAGCATACAGACTCCCCTTTTCCTTGAGGATCAGGTTCCTCCCTAGCTACCTCCCGCAAGCCTCTTAAATTAGGGTCTGAGAGATGAGCTTTTCTCAGCTCTACGTTTGTAAAGTTTGGTATCCTCTGGCAGCAGTGCCTCACTGTCAGCCTGAGTACTACTATTCACCTCTGCCCTTGCAGTCATTCTGTCCAAGGGAACATCAGTACCTACCAGCAACTGTGGCTCACCTTCAGGCTCACTGCTACAGGTAACTTCCTCTCTGAAATAGCCACACCACCAGCCCTTGCTACAGGTGTGATGTCTGTCTTGGTCTCCCCCAGGCTACCAGACCCACATGCCTGTCTCCAAGCCTGACTGCATGTAACTGCATACACACAAGATACTGCATTATCAAAACCATTCCCTATCAGGACATCTGCAGGGACATCCTCAAACACACCTACTTATTTGCTTTATTTTCCACCCTCGCAGTCAAGGTGAACCCTAGCCAAAGGCATTTGGAATGGGGTCCCTCCTAAAGCTCCGACTGGTGTGCACTGTCCAAGCAAGCATTGTTCCTCTTTCACCACTGCAGTCGTCACAATGGTTATGTCAGAGGCTCTTCTCTCCCATTGTAGTGGCCTGTTTTCCATCCACTAAGATAGGATATAACCTTGTAATAGTTTGGTACCACTGGCATACTGTTACTCCCACTTGCTGGCACTCCTATCTTTTGTTCCCCGCCTTGCCTCTGTGGGCATCTATATGCTACATGGCCCCACTGGTTACATTTAAAACATTTAACCTTTGATCCCGGCCATGGACTTGAACTAGTGTCTTCCCCTCTAACAGGTTTATTCTGCTGGGGTAGTTTAGTGTGCCCACCATGGGTTAGTTTTTCTGACTCACAACCTTGTATTACTTTGTATCTACCCCTTCCCCCACCTTGAACCTGCACACATCCCCCCCACTCCTGCTTATAGAGGTATCAAAAAACCTGATGTAGAAAGGCACCATCTTTTGACTTGGCTTTTCTGTCTTGCTTCATATGAATCCCCAGTAGTGTGCTCACATGTAAGTACTACCTGATATTGTTTTTGTTTGTGATTCTTGTTGCTATTTTTGTAAAGTTCATCCTAAGGGGATCTTGCAGTGCTTCTGTAACCACTCTGCCTCCCCAAGAACTAACTTTAAATGTGTATGTACCTTATTGTAAAATAAAAATATATCCTATACCTACCACTGTTGTACATTAACCCTGTGTGCATTCGCTAGCAGTCTATCAGGGATTTTATTTCCCTTTCCTCTCCTAGGCTCTTTTCCAAACCTCTGAGTGCTCGCAGCTTACCATTGTACTTAGTAAGGCCACCAGGTGGGATTGTTCAACCACTACCTATCTTTTAATACAAGCCAAAAGTACTGTAACTGTTCTGTTAATTTACCATTGCCCTGTTTTAGCCCTATTAATACTACATTCTACTAAACTGCTACTACCCTGTTTTCAGCTCCTATCCCATCAACCCTCTGCATCCTTCTAATTTCACACACAGTGCTTTATGCCAGTGCTTCCTTACCTCTGAGCTAGTTCTCAGCTTCACTGATAACGTTTCGCTGGCTTTCCTCTTTCTCCTTGCACCAAAGCCAAACATTCCACTCATCACTGTGTTACCCTCCAATCCCTCAACTGGTTAGAATTCACAAATTACCTGGACTTCCTCCTGCTCACTACAGCACACAGACTAATATTTAATCCAACCAAATGCTCCGCTCTAACATCCTTCTCACATAAACCCCAAACAGATCTGAACACAAAAACTTAAATTACTGTCCACAAATCTAAATGTCCTGCTGGACAACTTCTCCACTCCTTCTCCTTAGGTAAGAAATGGAACTCTCTCCCTTCCACACTAAAGACACTGTCAAACACAAACAACTTCAAAACTCAGCTTTACACTTAGCTCTCCTCCAAATGGAAATCTAACTGCATTCTCCCTACCCAGAACTCTTTATCAAAAGCCTCCTGAGTTCCTAAGCACCTTATAGCTGGCTATAACCTTCTATAGCCAATTCCCATACGATCTCTCACACTCTGTAAATAGCTTTTGTCTTTAACTGTGTGAATCTGTTAAAATGTATCTGCACGATATTTTTCCACTATGGGCAATATTGCTCATGCTTTGTATTATTTGATATGTATTTGCATTTGTACTTGTATTTTATTTTTTATTGGACTGCTATCTTTACTGTAATTTGTATCATGGGCTTTTCTCGCTGGGCCTCCACTGAAAACAGGCTCTCTGGGCCCAGTGGACTTCCCCGGTAATCAAACTTGAAATAAATAAATAAATATCTTGAAAGTTAAACGTACTAAAGAAGACATTTTCTTCCCCATTGCTTTCTCATTTTTGTCAAAGGAAATGGGGGGAGTTGCAGTAAACTGTTTAGCAGCAGCAGACTTAGAAAGAGAAATAACTGTTAGGTCTGCTTTAGGATTAGAAACCAGGTACTTGCGTGTCTGGGGCATCCTGTATAACCAGGCAGGCTTCTTGGAAGCAGGAGGTTGACTGTCAGGAAGATGGGAGGCAATGAGAAAAACAGAGTGGTAAATACAAGAGAGATGGGTGCAGCTTTAGGCATCTGCAGCTGTAACAAAGCACAATATATATTCTATGCCATAGGAATCTCACTGATGAAAACTGATTGAGGAATACTGATGAAGGGATTGGGAGTTGGCATAATGGTTAAAGTGTTTACCTTACAGACATAAGGTGCACAGTTTGATTTTCACCTTTGAAAGTAAAACTGGGTAGGCTTAAAATGGCTCAAAGGGCAGCTAGCCTACTAATTACTCTTATGTTAGATAAAATGTCAGTGAAAGACATTTATTCAGGCAGAAAATCCAAAGCTATACTTTTTAAAGAACCAGAATGCTCAGACCGAGAAGAAAGTCTTGAAGTACACTCTCAGTCTGTAATGACTGCTCTTCTGACTGGAAAGTTCTGTCAGAATGAGAAGGAACTCTTTCTTTTCTTGCCCAGAAAATTTGAAGAAACAGAAAAATAAGCAATGAGTTCCGTAGAAAATCCCAGTAAATATTCTTTGTCCATTTAAATAGAAAGAGAAGACTGGACCCACCATTCAGAACTCCATCCCAGCCAAGTGAAGCCCCATCGCTTGCCACATCCCTAGACACTGACAACAGTGGTTCTCCTTACCAGCTAAGATCATCCTTACACCCGCAGAAAATGCAGCTACCTCCTGGTCTTTGATGGCTTGGAAGGCGACACCAAGAGGACAGGGTAAGAAAGATGGGTAATCTGAGTAACACAAAAGTCCACAGCAAAATCACCCACCACAGTATGAGGTAAACTAACAGCCACACTGACTCTTGAAAACTCTTTTCATGCACCAGGGAAGGTTCCATGGCAGAGATGGATTGCCGTTCCATCAGTTAGCCATGAAGGAGCTCAGAAATGCAGTTAGTAGAGACTTGATGAGCCAGGAAGGTGAATGGCATAAAATAAGTGGTTCTGAGGTAAGTAAATCACTGACCAACCCCCACAAGGACAATATTATGTCCCAAACACACTAACCTTCAATAAATAGGTACTCATTTATTCCAAAATTAACCTTTTCCTGAAAAAAAAAACACTTTTACAAAAGTACCAACATGGCAGTTCCCTTCAAAGTGAATGACAGTCCCAATCACAGTTTTCTTCTGCATAAATAAGCATTTTCTGACAGAAGAAAACACAGGTTTATCCTCATACAATTCAATTAAAATAGGAAGGCTTTCCCCAACCGGGACATAACTACTCAGCCCTTGAACATTACTAGGCAACTAACAGAATTATGGGGCCCACCGAAGAAGCACTTACTTCTGCTGTCAAAAAGCTCTGAAGTGTTTTGGTTCTCCAAATGCCTTTTACATGGAGCAGCCTGTGCACTCCTAGCAGCTGGAGCACCTGGGAAGGAGTCCAAAGCTCATGGAAGCTAACCATCTAACCATTACAGAGGGTAAGATCCAAATAGCTTAAGCTAGTGCAATGGTGATCTATGTATTGAGCATCATAATTTACCTCTACAGTCTTTGGTTTGTCTTTATTTTATACCCTGGAAAAAAAAACTGAAAGGGTCACAAAATGTCCCACAACAATGAAATATCATTTTCTGGACTCATCAAATACAAACTAATATCTGCAAATCAGGCTAATTTTTCTTGAGTACCATACCAACTATAACCTTGAATTAATGATTCCCTTATTTTCTTTGCCAGTGGCTCTAAGTATAAAACAGATGGCAAAGGAGAAATAGGGCAACCATGTCTGGTGCCACTGTTCAAACAAAGGATGCCAAAGGGAAACCTTTCTACCGTGTTTCTTGCTTCTGACCCTTTAGACATCTTCTTAATTAACCTCATTAATCTGTCAGGGAATGCAAATACCACAAATGCCTTACTACAAAATCTCATCTAACACTATAAAATGTCTTCTATGCATCAAGACTCAGCAACAAAAGTGACATCTTGCACGGTTTCCCTCTGGATCATCATTCTATTAATGTTATCAGATGCTTGCCTCCCCTCCACAAAAACCACACTGACTCATATCTATCAGTTTTAGCAACACCTTAGCCATTCTCTTAGCTAATATAGACATGCTCACTTTATAATCATAGTTCAAAATTGAAATTGGTCTAAGAAGTTGGGTTATAAGGTCTTTGCCCTGTCTTACAACCACCACAACTTTCTTCTAATGTAATGATATTGTCCTTCTTCCTAGAATACTGTTAAATAAAACCTTCCAGATCTTTATCACTTTGTTCCCCACCTTTCAAATTTCCACAGGAAAACCATTTGTTCCTGGAGATTTCTTTGTTGATTATATACCGTAATTATTTTATTTCATTACCTGCAATCTTAGCTATTGATTCTTCAATTTTATCTTCCTCTAACTTTTGTGTATTTAAGTCCTCTGTAAATATTTAATTTTGTGCCATTTCTTGGTTCCCATTTCCTCTGGTTTATACAGATTTTCACAGAAATTGCCTTTATAGAGTCTCTGGTTATTTTTTTTAGTTACAGGTTTCCTGTGTTTGGCAACATGCCTTTGTATCTTCTGTTGCCCAAGTCATTGTGCTAATAGTTATTGTGTTAAGGGGTTGTTATAAAAAAAAATACTTGATTAACAACATTTCTAAACTCATGCATATTATCCAAACACCCTTATTTCCTCTTTAGCTCTCAGGAATTGCTCCTCTACTTCTACTTCTGAAAGATTCCCCTTTGTCTACAATAGTTTCAACTTTGATAATCCCTCCAAGTATTCCCCATTAATTACTTCCAATATATGTCTCTCTCAATTGTACTATAATTTAAATTCCATTTATATGTTATACTACTCCCTTCTAAAGAAATTTGTATCTCCCCAACAGCAACTGAATTGTTTCCATTACCAACTCCTTAAATTCCTCTTGTTTTAAAAGGTAAGTAAGAAAGCAAAAGTGTCTCACTTTACTTGACTTCCCTGCATCTTTATCTTAGTTTTTTGTACCAGTACATGGTCTGAAATAGTTACTGGCTGCATTTCAAACATTTCAATTAAATACCCATGCTCCAGTAAACATATTTTCTGTCACATCTAACCCAGTTATTGTATCTTGGGGAATAATATGTAAAGGCTGCAGAGGTTCTTGCTAGTGAATTCACGTTTCATTCCAAAAATTCTTACATTTCTTCAGAAATCTACCCTCTTTTGTTATATTTTCCCTGCTAGGTCCCCCTGACACATCTTCATTATTGCATCTCATGTTCCAGTCCCAACCCATGAACAATACTCCCTTGGTGGAAGCTAGGATAGGTCATGTTTCATACTATTTAGAAGGCATCCTGAATATTGTCAGGGCCCACCGATGAAGTGTTCTTGGCCACAGAGAAAGCAATCGGGACCTGTTCCCCAGTGACAGTAGGGAGAGTTAATTTTATGGCATTTCCTGGTGACAGGCTAAGGGGGAGAGATAGGAGTAAAATTAGAGCTGAATTTGCCTGCAAGTAGGTTTGCTATATCTTCTGATTAACAATGAGCTCTGCACACAATTGGTGTATTGCTTCTGAGATTGCAGACATAGCTAAAGAATCCTTGTGGTTGTCTTTGCCCTGGGAGGCCAAATTTACCTCAGATTTGATTTGGTAGACTTTATTTGTTCCCTGAGTTGTTTGTTTAGTTTGATGAGAGTGATTTTATCCTAAATGATAAGACAGAACACCTTACAAACTTAACACTTAAATCTACGAAGGCTAAAAGGAAAAGCCACAAATGAAATACGAAAAGTTTTAATAACCAAATAAAGTTAAAAGATAAGCACTTTTGTCTATACTAATTTGTGAACTTCAGCTAAAAAGAACAGTCGTTTACAACAATTAAATAAATCTTAAATCACTCTCCATTCAATTAAAATTAGAAATTATGTCACTTCCTCTTCCTATTAAATTATATAGCATCCAGTTTCATATTATATAAAACACAAAAAATGTTATTAAATGCTATGAATAATTCCGACTGGTACTTTATACAAAAAATGCAATTAAAAATGACAAAACAGCGTGCTATTAAAACCATTGATAAAAAAAATGAAGTTTTCCTTTCAAGTCACAATCTCTTTAGACATGGATACTATTTAAATTCAATAAAATGAAGTATTATAAGTGCTGTTTGAAGCTTAAAGTTGGACTTGTAAAATACTAGAAATAACAGGTAAAAAATGCCACCATTATAAACTCCCTCTCATATGCTCCCCCAGTTATTAAAACACATATAAAAAGTATGTTAGCAAATTAATATAACATAAAATACGGAAAACCACCCCCATCGTATACCCTTATTGGGCCAGTGCTTTCAGTTTAAGCAGGCTACTAATGCAGCAATGTTCATTGACTCCAGCCAACGGTTGGCATTCAACAGGATCTGCCAACTTAGTTCTTTTTTCTCTAGCTGTAGCATCCATGACCCACCCCTATAGCTAATGCCCACATTATCTATAGCTATAAATTTGAACCTATGATCCTTATATTGCTGAAAATGCCTTGCTATTGCATTAGGGTAATTCTTCCTGATGTAATAATCGGATCTATATTATTTGAACGAAAGTTCAAAATATCGATCGCTGTAAACAGCGAAAATGCCGGACATAGAATCCTGTATTGTGGGGGGCTGCGCCCTACACCCCCCGCTAATTATATATACCAACTCTGAGATCGCACTACAGTGAGGAAAGGGCAAATTTCCCAATCTTCACTGTACAGCGATCTCACAAAACACACATCGATGTTGGGCATTTTCGCTGTTTACAACGATCAATATTTTGAACTTTTATTCAAATAATATAGACCCTAATAATCATGTTCATAAATCCTCTCTCGCAGCCTACATTTAGTTTTACCCATGAAAAAACTAGGACACTTATCACAATGCAACATAAACAATGCTTCTTGAATCGCAATTGTACTTTCCTTGAATTTTATAAATTACACAACGAATAATGAAGGATTCTCCCATCCTAATATTTTTACAGTAAGGGCAAAATCCACACTTCTTCATACAAGACATATTCCTAATGTCTTGAGTTTGCCCATTCTCTAACAGATTCCTAACACTGGAACCTTTTCTGCAAACAATTAGTGACTGGTCCCCTACTTTGTTTCTAACAAAATGATACTTCTTAACAATCGTCCAGTTCTTGTATAAAATTTCGCTCACCCATTTATAATTAGTACCAAATATAGTTATAAAGGTCATTCGTTTAGTCCTGTTCTTATGGGACTCACAATTGGCATTATTCCTTACTGCTATCAGGGCTGCTTCACTAGAAATATTTGATATATTGTTACCCTCCCCGTTTATTTTATTCAAGACTGGTTTAAAGTGCCCATTAGTTCTCTTTAAGCACACCTCATCCACTAATTCATTTAAAAAGTGTCTGGGATAGCCTATTTCACTAAACATATCCACCAATCTATTAATTTCTTTGGTAAAATCACTATCTCAAGTGACAATGCTTGCGGCCCTTACTGACTTTTAACCACCGATCTTTTTGGATGGTATAGATGAGAACTACTAAAATGGAGGAATGAATTTGAATATGTACTTTTCCTAAACATTTTGGATGTGTACCCATTGTGTAATCCATCCTTCTCAAGAAGTACAAACAGGACATTCTTTCATAATTAAATTCATATGTAAACACCAAGAACTGGGTCGTGCCATTGATGAATTCAATAAATTTAGCTATGTCCTTCTCTTGCCCCCTCTAGACAATAGTAGAGAAAACTGCAAGGAACCACCACGATAGGTACAAACAATTTATTTAACAAGAGAAACAAGCGCTTTCATGCACCACCATGGCGCGCTTCATCAGGTTACATTAATTAATTGAAATTCAGTCTTTAAATATAAAAACACACTCCCAATATTCCAATTTAAGCCATCAATTAAAATAACCAATTAAGTCATTTAAAAAGATATTACCAAAATAGCGTCAGGTTTGAATAGGCACTACTATTCTAGCATGCATAACATTTTATATAATTATTTCGGAAACAACAAGATATTCCATCAGCATAGGCAGGTATTATATTCAGGTTGTGTATCACAAACTGAACATTGACATGATTTTATATCTCAAGATCAATTCATAAATCTAACTTTTTGTTGTATTATAAATATTATAAACACTATACTAATACAAATGAAAATAGAGAATAAATAAATCACCAATTAATCATGACGATACTTATATAATGTCTAATAAAACAGGTTCTCATCAGTCATAAATATTGATTCATTTATATTATTAAACCAACATATTATATATAATATTTAATATTTATACTATTATTATTAAAATAATGCTTTTCATTATGTTATGAATACTATAAACATGATACAATATAATTAAAGAATAAAAAGACCATCAATTGTGTCATAACAATATTTATATATAATTAATATAATAAATGCTCTCATCAATCATTTGTACTATTTTATTTATGCAAAGAATAAACAAACAAATCTAAAAATCTGAAAGATAAAATAAAACAAAATAAAACATGAAAGGACAGGTTAGATAACTCATCTATCTCCTAATAAAGCTGGTCTAACACTAACCGCTGAGTTCAGACCAGGTTCAATATGAGATCTAAGGTTCAGAATCCACTATAAAAATACTGTCCAGGTAACCAAGTGTAGAGTCTAAAGGAACCCCTAGAATTACAAATGAAAAGAAATATGTGCTCCCAGTGTGCCATTACTATATTTGCAAACACTGCTCCATGTGGCAAGCCCACGGCCACCTCACTTTTCTGCAAAAAATAGGTTTCTTCAAAAGTTCGACAATTATTAAGGGCCAGTTCCAAATGTTCTTCAAATAAATTTATTTTGGCCTAAGGGACACCTTTTTCTAGCAATAATTCAGTAACTCATTGGATACCAGTGTTCTACGGGATAGTTGTATACAAGTCTTTAATGTCAACAGTGTGTAAAAAATCATTAGGATCAAATGCTAGACTATTTATCTTTTCCAAAAATCTATAGGAGTCTATAAATACGATTTTCATCCCCCAAGAACACTTTTAGCTTGGTATCCAAAAATTTTGCCCAAGCTAAAGTAATGCTATTACGCCCATCAACTATTGGGTATAAGGGAGGACTGTTCCGAGTTCTTATGAAATTTAGGTACTCCAAAAATAACTGGAGTTACAGGTGCTATCTTATTAAGATAGTTATAAAGATGCATGTCAATTCTTTGGTCTATAAACAAGTCCATATGCTGCCCTTTAATCCTATAAGCTCCATTAAGCTGGTTCTTTTCACCGCTTCGTATGCATTAGTTTGCAAAATCTGAAACATCCGATTATTACAATTATGTATGTCCATCACTACCAACCCACCCTCTTTGTCTGGTTTCATAAACCTTACCTCCTGCCGCTTAAGGTAATTTAAAACTTCCCATTCACGCTTTTCCAAGTTCGAAGAAGGGAAAACATTACATTTCTTATTAAACATATTTCTAAAATCATGCTCACATACCTTTTCGTAAAATTGTAAAAAAGGATGAAGCTACAAATCCTAAATTCATTTGTAGTTACAGAAAATAAATCTTTTGCTATGGTAGCGAATGATATGAGTGAAGAAACTAAACAAAAGACAATACAAAAACTGAGAAATTTGAAGCTCTGTTTATGGATATGGATAGTACGATGCAAGCAGTGAAAATATTTTTAGTCAAAGTTTATATATATATATATATATATATATATATATATATATATATATATAATTCTGTCAATTTCTACTTTTAATTCTTTAAATTTTAAATTTTTAATGTTGTAATTTCTATAATTGCCGGAGCTTTTCTCCCCGGGCCTCTACTGAAAATGGAAATATATCCAGTCAGACTAGCCCGGTTAACAAATGTAAAATAAAATAAAATAAAATAAATAAATAAATAAATAAATAAATATATATATATATATATATATATATATATATATATATATATATATATATATATATATGGTTCCCTATCAGAAGCCTGAAACACTATAAGCCTGAAAATCAAAATCCTGAAAACTATAGACTGAAAGTTCAAAATCCTGAAAGACCAAAATCCTGAAACTCAAAATCCTGAAAACACAAATAATGCTAATATGTCACTATAAAGACACTAATATCTACCAACTGACCCTGACCCTAACCCTAACCCTAAGGTCCATCACTATCGCACACTCACCTGACCCAGCCTAACCCTAACTCACTTAAACCGCCCTAACCCCAATATTTGTCACTATTGCATACATGCCTAACCTGCGCCCTAACCCTAACTCACTTCACCCTAACATAAAACCAACCGCACACTTACCTGAACCCAACGCATGACCCAACACCACAGGGCTAACAATAGCAAAGCCACAATGACGTCAGTATGTCCATTTTGTGTTTTCAGGATTTTGAGTTTCAGGATTTTGGTCTTTCAGGATTTTGAACTTTCAGTCTATAGTTTTCAGGATTTTGATTTTCAGGCTTATAGTGTTTCAGGCTTCTGATAGGGAACCATATATATATAAATATATACACACACACACACACACACATACATACATACATACACGCGTGTGTGTATATGTGTATATATACATATATATATATATATATATATATATATATATATATATATATATATATTAATACACACATACATACGTCAGGCATATTTTTTATCAATCAGAGGAAAAGTAGTAGACAATAGTTAAAAAGAGTTGAAGGAATTTATCTGGGAGGGAAAAAGGGCAAGAGTTAAGTAGGATAAGTTGATCATCCCAACAGAACAGGGTGATTTAAAATTACCTGATTTGAAGGGCTATTGTATAGCTATGCAGTTAAGACTAACATATATAATACAAGTGGAAGGGTATAGTGGAAAGGGATTCTTAAGAGGAATGATAACCACCCATGCAGAATATTCCACTCATAACATTTTAGAAAGTATTCCAAGAACTATGCCAACACATAACTGGAGACTTTGCCAACAGTTTTACAAGAACAGATATATCTTGTAGATGATACCACTGTTCTGGAACACACTCTCCATCCACATAAAACAAAGTCCATCCCTGTCCATATACAAGTGCAACTTGGATCTATGCTGTACCCCATACTGCTAAGGGACAGAGGCAGCTCCTAAATGCTTTATTGCATGCACGGGTCTCATCAAACTATCTTTGGTATGACCCCAGTCTCATTAGGGATAATATATAATTATAAACTATGGGATTACTAAGGCCAATCTCTAACCAAATGGGATAGGTTAATTTGAGCACAAAAAAGTGAAACTAGCTAGGCTTAAAATGACCTGCTAGGGCAGATAAACTAGAACTTACTAATGAACCTATAAGCAGGGAAGATTGCAAGTAGTGGTACAGAAAATAATCAAGACGGGCTAGAAATTTCAGGAGAAAACCGGCAGAGGAACCAAGGTATTAGGAACAAATAACTAGAGAGGGGAAGGTAATAAAATTGAATGAGGCCAAGAAGAAGTTTGGATTGCAGGTAAGACTGCCTCCCCTATCAGGGATTGATATTAGAGTACAGGTAAAGAGAAAGGGAGAGGGGAGTACTGTTTTGGTAGAGTTAGTGAAATGAAGAGCAAAAGTTGCTGTTAAAAGGGGGATAATTAATAACTCATATAAAATATTGCATGATAACTTAAGAATCACTCATAGGAGGCTAGAAAAGATTGGAAAGAGAGACTGGAAAAGCAATGTAGAAAGGAACAATGAGAGAACATATGTATGCTTTCCAAGTATACAACAAAGTCCATATGGTTTAGGATTTTTGCATGGAAGTGTTTGCATAGATATTTTTATATCCCAAATAGACGTCAATGAATTACTCCTCAGGTACATAGCAAAAGTTGGAAATGTGATGGGGAAGAAAGCTGTAACTCGGAGCATATTTTTTGGGAGTGTAATGAGTTGGGAAATGTTAAAAATTCCCTACAGAGTACAATGTCAAAAATATTGGGGGGGGGGGGTAAAATGCCTGTAACTAAGGAAATTATTCTTTTGGCCTAGGACACAAATTCTGAATTGCCGAGGCACAGTAAGGCCTTATTATGTTTAATTCTGCTGGGTGCCAGAAAAGCAATCACTAGAAAATGGAAACTAAAATCTAAACCAAGTCTATCTGAAGTATGGAACATTGTTGAAGAAATAAAAGCACCAGAAGATGGAACTTTAGTAAGGGGAAGGAGCTAATTACATAGAAATAAACAGGAATTTATGGGAACAATACACACAGAATAATGTTCAGAAGGAGTGAGGTTTAAGATAAGGCAAGAATACAGTGATTTAAGTAATGCTGGACTGAAAGACAGTTGTTGATGTGATGTTATGAGGTAGTGCCATCAATGCCAGGGAGAGTAGGGCAGTACATGTGTAAATATGCCAGGATCGATAGCTGGAGTTTTGTAAAGAATTTTATGTTATTTGACTATCACACTGATTTGTACAGATGCTCGAGTTAAAATATATTTGTAAAGTTACTTGTGTTAAAAATGCATCAAAAGTAGGTCCTGCTGGACAGAAAGAATGTATGCATGTATATTAGGTTGTATTGTTGCAGTTAATCAAATGTGTATGCTTATCAGAGAACCCTGGAAGGGCTGTTAAGTTTGAAATTGTGTTACTGCTTTCAGATACTGCCACATATCTTAGCAAAGCTCTGTGTGTGTATTGTGCCAGTCAGGTGACCAGAGGTGATGTCATCCTCTAACCAGCATCTGGTTTCTTTGGAACTCTCACAGCAGCACTTTAGAACCTGACAGGAAAGATTTCTGACATGATATATCTCTCACACATTCACACAGAGAGAGACATCATATCATATGTCTTTTGCTGTGGTAAGATACTCAGCACACATCAGCTTGCCTTGCTTTAGTAAGTAGTCAGGAAACATTAATTCTTTAGTCAGGGACATTTAGTGAGACTAGCTTAGTATTGTTTTCTGCATGTGAGAAACTATCCAACTGTATTATTGTTTTCATATCCCTGTGGTTGAAACTCCATTGTTTACTGTATTCAGTTTCCTCTTGTTTTCCGTTTTATTACTTATTAAATATTTTAATACCTTTCATTGTGTCTGGTCTTTTAGAGAATACTTTTAGCATCTTGAGAGTACTTATGCTCGTTTTAGTGGCATTGTGGCCATTCCTGAAAGCCTTGCTATTTGGCCACACTCTACCACATCTACATTTATGGTAAGTGTACACAACTGTACTATGTTCTTCGTGTTTTACTGTTGCAGTCATCACATTTGGGTTGAGTCCCAAAGCTGAGGAAATGGGTGGAGACAGTAAATGAAACGAGGGACTGGCTAGGATGCCCAGCAAGACTGCAGAAGTAAATCCTGCCTCTGGATCTGGAGAAGAAAGGCAAGTGGTAATGCTTGGTAAAAGTGTGAGCAGATGTCCAGGTGGCAGCCTCCAGGATGTCCCTGGTGGGGACTCCTCTGAGGAAAGCTGTAAAGGTGGAGGCTGCTCTGGTGGAGTGTGTCCTGACCCCCTTGGGGGAGGCTTTCCATGCTGTTTGCAGCAGAAATGGATGCAGTGTGCTATCCATTTGGAAATGGCTTGTTTGGAGATGGCTTTGCCTTCTGCCCCTGTAGCAAAACTAGACAGCAATTGATCAGATTTTCTGAAGGATTTAGTCCTGTCTAGATAGAATCTGAGCTGTCTGCGCACATCTAGACGGTGAAGAATCCTTTCCCCCTTTTTCTGGGTATTAGGAAAAAAGGTGGGCAAATGAATGGATTGGTTGAGAGCCATGCTGAACACCCCCTTGGGCATGAAGGATGGGTTAGATCTGAGGGATACCCTGTCTGCATGAAAGATGGTGAAGGGTTCCACAGCCATGAGTGCTTGCAGCTCAGAGACTCGCCTGGCTGAAGTAATGGCCAGAAGGAATGCTGTCTTCGAGGAGAGAAATTTTACCTCTGCAGAAGAAGCTAGTTCGAAAGGGGGCAGAGTGAACTTTTCCAATACAAAGTTAAGGTCCCAAGCTGGTGTTGGTGCCCTTCTGGGTGACCTCAAGTTGCTAGCCCCTCTTAGGAACTGTATGATCAAAGGGTGTGAGAAAAGGGGCTGCTCAGTGGGAACATGAGCAGAAATAGCAGTGGCATGAATTTTTAGAGAAGAGAACGAGAGGCCTCTGTGTAGTAGGTCAGCTAAGTAATCCAGGATCAGAGGGAGGGAGGGCTGTGCCATATTGGCTCCCTTAGCCTGGATCCAGGTGCAGAATTTTTTCCATTTATCAGCATAAGTCTTTCTGGTGCTAGGAAGACTGGTCTCAGGGACAACATCCGGAACCTGTTTACTGAGGCTGGCAGATTGTTTGAGGTTAGGGAATAAGCCAAGCTGCCAAATTGAGTGTCTGCAATTGGGGATGCAAGAACTACCCTTCCCTCTGGGTCAGGAGGTTTGGAATCTGAGGAAGATGCCATGGGGGTAAGTGAGGATAGGCTGCGCAGCAAGGGGTACCAGTGCTGGTGGGGCCAGTCTGGAGCTATAAGAATGGTCCATGGTTTTTCCTCCCTTATTTTGAGCAGTACCCTGGGGATGAGAGGTAGGGGAGAAAAAGCATAGACCGATAAACTGACCCAGGGGAAGGACAGGGCATCCACTTTCCAAGCCATGCAGTGATGCTCCCTGGTGTAGAATTTGCTGAGCTGATGGTTGGTGTGGGAGACAAAGAAGTCGGCCTTCGAGGTTCCCCATTTCTGAGTTATTGGGGTGAAGGTACTTCTGTTGAGTTGCCACTAGTGTGGGTCCAGAAGATTTCTGCTTAACTGGTCTGCCAGGGAGTTGAGAGAGCCTAGTAGGAACTGTGCTAATAGGTGCAGTTACATGGCAGAAGCTGTGTGCCAAAGGCTCATGGCCAGCTTGCATAGAGGGTAGGAGAAAGTCCCTCCCTGCTCGTTGATATACCATATCACAGGGGGGTTGTCTGCTTTGATCAGGAGAGCCCCTGGAGAAAGAAGGGGTTTGAAAGCTATCAAGACGTGCTGCACAGCCATCATCTCTTTTTGACTGATGTGCAGAGGGATTTGCTGTGGGCTCTATTGGCCCTGTATGCACCTGCCGTCCAGGTGTGCACCCCAAGCATAGTACGATTCATCTGTGGTGAGGGTCTGGCAGCTGGGGGTGCGGAGAAAGGCATTCCCCTGTTCTTGGAGCATGCTGTTGCCCACCAAAGAAAATTTGTTCTGAGGCAAGGAATTATAGGTAGAAGATTTTCCAGGTCTTGAGGGTGTTGGCACCAAAGGCTTTTTGGGTACCGCTGAAGTTTCCTCATATGCAGTCTGGCATATGGAATGAGTAGTATGCAAGATGCCACGAACCCCAGAGCTTGCAGAATCTTCCTTGCAGTTAGCTGGGGCCTGGTGGCTAGTTGAGGGAGGTAGGCTGTCAGGAAAATTTGTTTCTCTGGAGCAAGGTATGCCATCTGGGAAGCTGTGTCCAGACTTGCTCCTAGGAAGATTATCCTTTGGCTGGGCACCTGTTTGGATTTCTTTTCACTGACTGTGTACCCTAGAGAGGTTAATAGGGTCTTTACAAAGGTCAGGTGCTTGAGCAGCTTCTCCTGGCGGTCTGTCTGAATAAGGCAGTCATCTAAATATCGGTAAATCTGAATATTTCTTTGTCTGCAAAAGGCAAAGGCCGGAGCCAGACATTTTGTGAAAACTCTGGGAGCAGTAGATAAGCCAAAGGGAAGCGCAGAGAACTGAAAGTGTTGGGATCCTGCCCTGAAGCAGAGATATTTCCTGCATGATTCCCTGATAGGAATGTGGAGGTAGGCCTCTTTTAGATCTAGGGTGGCTAGCCAAGCGTCCTTGGACAGCATGGGTAGCAGCTGCTGGAGGGTGAGCATTTTGAATTTTGGGATCACCAGGAAGGTGTTGAAAATGGATAGATCGAAGATGGGGTGCCAGATGCCCTCTTTTCTGAGCACCAGAAAAAGTCTGGAGTAGAAACCTTGGCCTATCTGTTCTGCAGGAACATGCTCTACTGCCCTCATAGAGAGCAGGGAAAGTGTTTGCTTTTGAGCCTCTGCCCACTGATTTGGTGGTAGATCTGGGAACCCTTTTGAGGTTGGAATTGTGTGGAAGGAAAATTTGTATCCCTGAGACACAATGTTCAGAACCCAGTAGTCCTTGGTAATGGTGGCCCAGGTGCATGAGTGAAAGGAGAGTTTTCCTCCTAGGGGTAAGTGAAGGTGGGCAGAGGGAGGGGGTGGAGATGAGTCATTGTGAGTTTTTACCTTACAGCTCCCTGGTTTTGAAGTGGAGGTAGTCCACTGCTTAGATCTCTGCATTCCCTGGGGCTGCTGTCTGGGGGGGTCTGCTTCCACAGAGCCTAGGCTGGGCCGGTTTACTGGGAGCAGGAAAGGACCAGTGTTTGGAGGGACAATGCCTGCTGAACCTAGGGGGCTGGACCTGCAAGAAATCCTTAACTGTTTGCATAGATTTTGTTTTTTCTCCCATCTTTTTTAAGACCTCTTCTGCCTTAGTGTCAAAGAAGTTATCTTTGTGCAAGGGGGCATCCAACAATTTAGATTTGACATGATCTGGCAGGGGCTGTTCCTTAAGCCATGCATGCCTTCTAATGACAGATCCAGTGACTGCTGCCCTGCAAGAAGCTTGTAGGGTGTCAAAACCACAGTGCAAGGGGTGTTTAGTTACTTGACTTACAGAATGCATTAACTCTTGTAAATCTTTAGATTCTCCCCAAGCAGGAAAGGAAGACATTTTTTGTTTAAGGAGTTCCAAGGTATGTTGCTGAAATTTCAGCATATGGAACTGACAATTTAGTGCCATGACAGCAAGAGTAGCTGAGGTATATACTTTCTTATCCCATCTGTCTAAAGCTTAGGAGTCCCTGTCTGAGGGGTGGGATTCTTAGTAGAGGTTGCTTTAATTCCGTTTGGCCCTTGAGAAATGACCTCCGGGTCAGCTGTAGGATTTTTAAAAAAGATATTTGTGGGAGTCAGGGACTCTATAGTACCTGTCCGGTTTTCTAGGAGCAGGAGGAAGGGCCTTAGGAGTCAGGCTGGATTTGTGTAAAACATCCTCCACAACATCCAGGACTTGGGGGATGGTGAAAGGTCTGTGTTGTGGAAGATCCAGGAATTCCGAGTCGCTTTTTAGACTGGGGGTGGTCCTGACTCTCCCATTGGAAATGCTCCCTTAAGGTATGCAGGGTTTCCCCAAAGGAAAAATCCTCCGGGGGAGAGGCTAAAGGAATGGAATCCTCTGCATCAGAATCCTCATAAGTGGAGAGGGGTTGCAAGTATTCATATTCAGATGCATCAGATTCATCTGACTCTTTTTCAGACAAAACTACAGGGGACAGATCTCTTTTCTTTTTAGAAAGGGTAGCTTGGCTTCCCCTGACCAGCATGATAAGGTCTTCTGCCATTTTAAGCATTTGAGACTGGGGCAAGGTAGCAGGTGCCTGAGAGTGGTTAGTCTGTTTCTTGGATGTGGTTCGTACCCAGGGCCTAAGAAAATCTCTGCAGTTTTAGAAAGAACGGTAGTCACGAAAGAAGACGTCGGTTTGTGTCGAGATTCGGTAGTGCGAAGGACTTCCTCGGAAGCATGTGCATGCTCAGCGGCTGCGGACCCATCCAAGGTTGAGACGACCGCAGGATCCTTAATCAAAGAAGAGTTTTGCGGCATACCGGATTCCGAAAGGGTCTCGGTAGTGGCCTGCGAATCAACAGAAGTGGGCATCAGGGGCTGGAAAAGCACCTCACTGAGGACCGGAGAACTGACGACTAGCTTAACGGAAGTGTTGTTGGTAGGTTTGGACCTGTGCGGTCTGTCTCTGTCTTTATCTTTACATTTTTTCAGAAGATCTGCTGTCAGATGGCTTACGGAAGCCATATCGGAATTCGAGGACTGTAAGCGAAAATATCTGGCTACAATAAGGGCCTGATGATGGATAGTTCTGGCATTGAACAAAGCGCAGAAGCGACAACGAGGGACGTCGTGGTCTGGGCCTAAACAAGTGACGCAATAATAGTGGAAGTCTGGGTGTGGTATTTGTTTTCCACAGGCGAGACAATTATTAACTTTTTCTGACATCAGTTAGTGCAAGAAAAAAGGATCCCCAATGGGGTATTTAGCTTTAGAAGACTTCAACTTCAATTCGGTAGGCAAAATTCAGGTAGCGGCCGACCAGCACTTGTGCGAACTGCTTCCGCTTCGGGCTCCATGGCAAGGAAGACTGATGTAATGGCATCGGCTGCCTTAGAAGACCTGACATCAGTCCTCAAGCAACAGCAACCGATGAAGAAATGCTAAGCCTCTGGTATTCTGGCCGGCGAGGGCTACCCTGGCAGGGACAACCCAAATGTAATGACTGCAACAGTGAAACATGAAGAACATCCTGTCAGGGGAGAGCTGACAGTCACAGAGTAAAAGTACCATCTTGGACTATGCTGCTGGCTGAGGTTTTCTACTGTAACTTGGTGTCTCTCTCTCTCTCCTCTCTTGCTCCTACACAAAACCCTGCATGAGACCCACTGGGTGATTCCTATGTTGCGTTGCCCTGCCCTTCCCTCATCCATCCTACTTTCATTCAAGAATTATTTTAGCATCTCCTTTTACTTGAACAAAGTTGAAGGAATAAACCTGACACCTGTAGCAACAGCAGATGCAGTACTTCTTCCACAGAAATTACAAGCTATTCCTTTGCATGTCCTGCCAGTGATCAATCACCATGGGTACATTTACAAGATCTGTCTTCTTGAGCATGCATCCTAGTATCCTTCTTCACAAAGCAAGTTATTACTGAGATCCAAACTGTGTGAGCATCAAGAAAGAACTGAGGAGCACAGGCCGGGAGTACTGCTTATCCTAGCAGGATGATGTTGCTGTATGGACAAGAAGGGACTATAAAGTGAGAGACCTCTTAGAAATTGCAAAGGGAGAGTCACAAGTAGAATATCTTAGCAGTTACTTGCTAACTTAACAGTACAGGGTTTGATAAAGCAATACTGCTACTTCCCATATGCTTGAAAGTTTCCTTGTCAACAAAATGATGACCACTGCAACACATTTTAGTGGTCAGGAAAATGAACATAACAGAGGCATGATGCTGAAACACAAATGGAAAATGTGCTCAATCTCTGAGAAGTAAAATAAAACTACTTTTTTAATGGGACAGGGAAGGCACTCACAGAGATGAGAAATTTGTTTTATAAATAACTTTTTTCCATTTCTGTTTATCTGTCTTATGGCATGACCTAGACACAGCTTACAACAGGACAGACGCTATGAACTACAGTTTTAATAAGTAGTGCTGGGTTTCCCAGCTGAAGTAATAACCAAACAGTTTAGGGCATATCTATTCTACCTGGATAGTATCTGATGCAGAATTTGGTTGCAGCCACATTTTTTTTCCCCAGAGTAATGGCTTCTAGAGTTTTTGATGCATCACAGTGCTCATCACCACCTACTCTGCAGGTGAACTAAAAAAAAAAAAAAAAAACAGAATTTCACAATACATACTGCACACCAGTTGGTTAAAAAGCTTTTCTGGTACAGACTGATACCTCTTCATTGATTTGGCAAGATAAGAGAAAAGTAACAAAATATACACAAACGTGCAAAACCATGTGTAGGTGTATATTTGTGTGTGTGTGTGTGTGTGTGTGTGTGTGTGTGTGTGAGACTGCTGATCACTATGTAAAGTCTAATAATTGCTTCACAGGTGGTAGCTTGGAATTTGTGCTTATATTCTGCTCCTGGTGAGAGAAGGGGCAGAGTGCATTGATTCCTGACCATTTCTTGTTGGGCAGTGAGTGTCTGTGCTTGACATTCCTGACTGGTCTGGTTGCTATTCAAGGCATCTACCAAGAAAAGGCTACAACAACCCTACAGACCGTTACATCATCTGGGACAAGACTGTGGCCTGCTTCTCATCTTGGGATTGGTGCTAATGTTTTGCTTCTGGTGAGAGAAGAAGCAAAGGAGCATTGTATCTTTGCACTGTGAAGCTGTGGTGAGACCAGCACTAGTAGTAGCTAGGCAGTAGCCATTCACGTGACTCCCCTCTTTTCACCATTCTAGACAAGCGAATTCTTTGCCTTCAGTAAGCACTGCTCGATTTGTTTCTAACTTCAGAATATCTGCTTAAATACTTCATGCTTAAATTTTAAGGGTCTACTTATTAGTTTCCCCACAAGTGTTTGGCAATGTTGTGTACAGACACAGACACCTTGAGTGACATTTTTCCTGTAAAATCACGATTGAAATTTCAGCAATACATAGTTGCACACAGGACAACTAGTTTGCAGTGACAAGCACTGTCCCCATAGTTGCAAACCAGATACTCCTGACCCTTCTTTATACTCTCGCTCCAACTGTCTAATCAATAAAAAAGGGTCTATTGCCATGGATATGAACTTTCCCTCTATCTCCTTTACCAGCTTGGTGAAATGGGCATCCAGAGGCAATGTAGAAATTGCCTCTTGTTTACTGACAACCATTTAATTCTCAAACAAACTGCTCTGGTATGTGAGAGATGTATTTATACAATGTCACTGGAGACAAAGCTATCACGTAAAAGTACTCTAATGTCAATAAGGTGGTCAGTAGTTCACACGCTACTCCTATCGCACACAATTTAAAGCAGACATACAGACCCACATATGCTGAGGCACTTGCATGTAACCTTCCTAAACTCTAAGACATCCTAGATGAAGTACACATAACAAATACCCTCAGCAGCCCTATATGCACTCTTTCAAAATAACACCCATACCAACACTTACAGCCACATTTCATGCAGCCTCTACTTCTAAGCTTATAAGGCAAGCCATCACACAATCCAACATTCTGGTCATTGGAGACTCCAATCGTGAGACACACTGATGTCCCTCTCACCAGGCTGAGTAAGGAGAAAGTCATGGTCAGTTGCTTATCGGGGGCTAGGATCCACCATATTAAGCACGCACTCAGGTCACTGTAGCACAAGCACCAGTATGACTCAAATCACAGACCATGAGGCTGCAAATGACCTGATACATACCTCCCTAGACTATATGAAGAGAGACATTGTGGAGCTCTCGGAATATGTAGCCCAAGCTGGTATGAGCCTAGCATTGAGTAGAATTTTACCTTCTCCATGGATGATGCCACAATATGAACAAAAGATGAATAACTTTAATAATTGTCTTAGTTTATGGTGTCACTCTAAGGGGGGTGTAATATTTGTCAGCATGGAATCAGATAGTCAACAGACAACACTGCTTTGCCAGGGATGGTCTGTACTTATCCCCTCTAGCCTTTCAATTAACTAAAACACCATCTTCCCCCATAGTGACTTTTTTAGGCAGTTCCAAACTGAAAGTACTTCTGACATAGAAAATCAAAACCAAGAAAATCTAAAGGTATTACTGCTCAATGCTAGGAGTCTAACAAAAAACTCCACTCCCTAGAAGCTCTCTTCAACCAAGAAAATGCTGACGTTTGTACAGTCACTGAGACATGGTTTAAAGCCCTGGAGAGCACACTGACAGTGCAAGGGTATCATGCCTTCCACACATTTAGACCAGCTACTACACAAACGGGGACTAAAGGTGGAGGTGTCTCAATTTACATCAAAAATAAATATACCTCAAGGCTGGTCAAACAGGACAATGCACTTTGAGCTACTCCATGTTCTAATCACCACAGGCAAAATCCAGTACCACTTCCTTGCACGCTATAGGTTCCCTCTATGACCCAGGAAACCCATACCATATATTTAAACATACTGTAAACACTCAGTATCCAATCCAATACCATATTCATAGGTGACTTTAATTATACCACTATTAACTGGGAATCCTATACGACACCCAACATACAGGCACAGAGGTTCCAGGATTTTGTAAACAACTTCCTGGACCAGACTGTCAATACACCAATCGGGGGTGTAACCATACTGGATATTGTCCTCACCAATATGGGAGAGTGCTGCACACCCCATAGTGTAATGTCTTCCTTGGTACGTTTAGACCAAAAATGGTCTCCTTAGAAGTAAAAATAAAACCTGGACCCCCAGCTAACCCTGGAATATTCAGGAACTACTCTAAGGCTAAATTCCTACTATTAAGTGATAACATGGCAAAATTTCAAGCCCCCATAAACCCGGAGAACACTGCTGTCTAAGCAGAACTGTTTACAGAAACCCTATATAAGCATGTCAATAGTTGCACAGAGGCAGCTGTACCCACCAGGAAGAAGTACATAACTAACAAAAACTAAGCCATCCTTGTGGAATCACAAAATCAATAGGCTGTATAATAGAAGGAAGAAAATCATGGCAAAAAGTAGGAGGTGCAGCACCCAGCAGAATAAAAGCACTAACAAACAAAACAAACAATTCAGAGGACAAATAAAGTCTACCAATGACAAATTTGAGGTACATTTGGACTCCCAGGCTAAGGACAACCACAAAGCATTCTTTAGACATGTCTGCAACCTCAAAGGCAATGCACAATTGTTTGCAGAGCTCACTGTAAATGGAGCCATCTATACTGAGCCAACAGATATAGCAAACCTACTGCCTGACAAATTTGGCTCCAACTTTACCTCTCCCCCCAACCTTCCCTCAGGAAATACCATCAAATATAACTCCCCCTGCTATCCTTAGGGAACAGATCTTTTTTCCTCTCTCTAAGGCCAAGAACACTGCATCATGCATCAATGGGCCCAGAGAATATCCCAGGATGTCTTCTAAATATCATGAAGGCATGACCTAAATCAGGCCCTTTGGAATTGCTACTTAACTGTAGTCTCCAAATAGGCTTCATGCCTCATGAATGGAGAACAGCGACAGTCATTCCTCTGCACAACGGTGGGCCATCTACAGACCATGGAAACTACAGACCCTAAGTCTCACTAGCCTTATATGCAAAGCCATGGAAAGTATTATCATAGAAATGATCAGTAATGACATAGTAAACCTCCATACACTGGACCCAACCCAGACTAGTTTCATGAAGGGCAGGTCATGCCTACTCAGCCTGCTGGCCTTCTTTGAGAAGGTCACCAAAGCATGGATGGAGGCCACAGTGGTGCAGGAGTTAGCATTGTCACCTCACAGCAAGAGGTACTCTGGTTTGATTCTCTGCTGGAGCTACTTCTGTGCAGAGTCTGCATGTCCTCACTGTTGTCAGATGAGTTTCAAAGACATGCAGGTAGGTGCGTGTGTGTATGTGTATGCCTTCTGTGCAGGCTGAGTGCCGGTGCTGGCAACTTGACACCATAAAAAACACCACTGCCAATCAATCTGCAGAGTGGTGGATCCACTGTGGCAACCCCTAACCGGGAAAAGCTGAAAGACACTAAAACATGGATGAGGGCGAAATGGTTCAGATTGCCTATCTTGACCTGGCCAAGGCATTTGACACAATGCCCCACTTGGGCATTGTTGACAAACTCAAGAGATTAGGGATAAACCTGTACATCACCCAGTGGATAGCCAAACAGCTCACAGACAGGACCCAGGAAGTTAGAATTGGGGAGTCCACCTCTAGAAAGAGGGCAATCACAAGTGGAATTCCTCGGGGATCGGTCCTTGGACTGCTCCTTTTTGGCATTTACTTGTCTGAAGTTAAGGCCAATGTTAATGGTATCTGGCTGACTAAATTTGCAGATGATTGCATATTAGGAGCAGTCACTGAATCCCCACATAAACACAAATGTTCTCCAGGAAGGGCTAACACAGAGATGCAACTGTTGTCAGAGCCATGGACTAAAAGTAAATGCCAATAAATGCATAAAAGTATTGTTTGGGATGTCATCCACCCCTGGTAACTTTCATATTAACAACAGACCCCTCAGAGTTGACCCAGAAGTCAGGGACGTAGGGACAAACATAGACAGTAATCTATCCTTTGACCATCATGCCTCTCCAGTAGTGAGGAAATCATTCGATGTTGTGCAACTTATAAACAAAGGTATGGCATCTAGGTCCAAGGAAGTCACTGTTCCACTGTATTCGGCATTTGTCAGACCTGTTATTGAATACAATGCCTCCTTTGGTGTGTACCTAACCAGGCATATCCAAACGGAACACCGACAGAGGTGCCTCACTAAAAGAATACAGGGCATAAGTAAAATCTCCTATGCAGACTGCCTCAAGACCCTATTCCTGTATTGTCTCCTACAGGCTGTCGAGGTAGATCTATACCTAGCATACAGGGCACTGTTAGACCCCACTCTGATGGACCTCCTGCTCATCCACAAAGCAAACAGCACCAGAACTGCCCATTCTAAAGATTTAAACCTTGCCTGTGATATAAGTAGGACCTGCTGGAGAGACAGGTATGTATCTCACAGACTACCCAGTCTCTGAAACAGGCTCTCCCCATCCATGTGGAGCAGTGTTCCTCCCTAACCCAACTCAAGTGTAAGCTGGACAACTGGATGGGCAACATGAAATTCATTCCTGGCTTGGCACCTATGTTTCTAACAGACACAGGCAACCTGTAAATGGTTCAACTCCCAGGCCCCTGCTTGTAAATGTTTCACCTCCCAAGCCTCTGCTTACACTTCTCAAGGGTACCAGAACTTGTAAAACATTTGGGATACATGAACAGGCTTAAAAAGGCCCTTGTGGTCACTAGCCTAGTAAACACCTATGAACCTTAGTAAAGAAATCCTGAAATGAGAGAGAGACAGAAATCCAGTAAGAAAGACCTACTCAGTAGTATGGAACTATTTTGAAGGCACTAGCTGTGAGCTTGGGGTTAGCCTTAAGACTTTTCTTTGGGAAGAACAGTCATTTTTTTATTTTTACATAATAAATAATGCTATATTTTAAGACTGGTATCTCCGTTGCCTTTACTGCTCTACAGCACACAAACATACAAATGTACGCGCGCGTGCGCGCACACACACACACACACACACACACTTATGTATGTTTTGTTCCCGATAATGGTCACTGTTGCTGTAATAACCCAACCCCATTTGCAGAAATGGGGAGAAAGGGGGTGATGGATGGATAGATGGATGTTAACTGGGTTAATTTCACTTGGCCTATGAACTCTAAGTAGGGGAACTTTGTCTTGGCTGCTGATGAAATAAAACTATTCTTTCTGATAAATTCTGTGAGATCTTTTACATCCACCAGAGCAACCACCAACTTTGGTAGAGTGGATCTCAGTTTAACATCTCATATAAAGGATGCCACATTCAGAAGTGCAACAACCCCCAACATGCTGCACTTCAGTGTCAGTATTAAAAAAAAATACACACACACACACACACACACACACACACACACACACACACACACACACACACACACACACAAAAACAGACACAAACACATACACAGGTTTACTATCAAAATTCGGAATAGCAGCTGTGCGTTTAAGTATACTGCTGAACCGAAAAGTCGAAAATGTACTCACCGTTTCATACTAAATGTTGGAACTAATAACCCGTGTTTCTGTTTATGTTTATGACCCATTGCAATATGTATGGTATGTAACAAATGTCAAAGCCACAGTTTTTAAGTATTCAGTTTTCTTCAATACAGATTATGGTACAGTATGTAATATTACTTAAGACACCAACACTTCCTAAGTGAGTCAAAATAAAGCATGATGAAATACTTAAAATACGTTCACTTTAAGCAAAGAATAAAAAAATTATATTCAATAGACCATCTCACTAATCCCATCTCTTCACTGGACAGTGAACCACGAGCAATCAGCAAGACAACCATGTAGACCTATAATTAAAAATATTAGTTTATTTCACAGTAACAAACATGCAGCAGAACAGACTTATTAATTTGGATGACATGATGAAAAACATTCGTATACACTTCCATAAAACAGTGCCTCATTTCTAGGGCTGCAACTTGGGAATCTCACCTGAAATAGTCACTGCAGGCAGCCAAGACAACTTTGTGCACTTGAAAACTTTCATTGTTTACAGTGAGAACTACATCAAGAAGTTGTCCTTGAGCACGTAGAGCAGCAAGTCCTTGCAGAAGTGTTGAACTGTGTCCAGAAGCAGAAAACGTGCACTTTAGAGTGCTGCACTTGTCAGCCATACTAAACATATGAAAAAAATCAGTCATGAAACTGAGTGATGGAGCCAAAAACAAATCCATTAGACTAAAAAGAGAACAGATGCACAAAGAATAAAATCTGAAAATATCAGGCTTGATATAGGCAAAACAAAATACAACTGTTTGTTTTAGAAGTCATTTTGCTGTAAATCAGGGCTGCTACCAAGACTGTTGCTTTACTACCATTAACAACAACATTCTGGTGCTGCTTTGGAGAGATAGGACTGTATGAACACAGAAATATACATCATTAAAATAAAATGAAGTAAAAAAAAACATTAAAAACAACAGAAAGCTTATAAATTAAAAATATTAAATACAAATGTTAGCTGCTTAAGGAGAAGCCAAAGGCAAGGATCACAGAAGATGGGGAAAGCACAAATTAAGACTAGAACAGAACACTGGAAAGCTGATATTACCCTCAATCCACATTAGGCTCTTCCTGCTGTAAATGTCCGTTAGTGCACAGGACTACAGCTCTGAGCAGTTAGTCAGCTGCTTTCTGTGCCCCAGGTACAAGATTTGATTCCTACAATTTTCATTTGTCTACTCTGTGACTAAGTCATTTCACCAAACAATACCCCTGGGTCACCCCTGAAAGGGGACAATTTGAAGAGTGGGGTTACGCAGTCAACAAATAAGTACAATAAAATTAAAAATAAATAAAGCACACACAGCTGACTGTCACCATCTACTGTTACCTGACTTCAGTCCTTTATATCTCTTTCTACTCTTCTACTAAATGTAGGACACTAGTACTGTGAATGAAAATCCAACTGCTGTGGCACCAGGCCTGATGTAAGAAAATCACGACTCAGTTCTATTACAGTTAAGACAGTCAACATTTGTGTGTTACAATTCACATGGGATGAATTCAATCAAATGAATATGAAATCTTTACAGACCACAAACACATCCAACGATCCAACCAAAGCGTACGGAAACCACAAATACAAATCAAGAAGAGAACTTTATTGTATGGTAAGCGCTTTCGTGGAGTATCCCACAACACTTCATCAGACTTTTTATCAACATTCTAGCATCAAAATAAGAAGTTATGTACTCACCATAACGTTCCATCCGAGTAGGTAAACTTCATTTGTCAGCAACCTATGGGAATCGGATCCGACTTCGGATCCGAGCCGGCAGTTTTCAACAGCTTAGATCCGAGCTCCAAGCTCCTCCCCCTACCCATAATTCCCTGCCAACCTTAACTGACCTCAGATCGAGTTTGCCCAAAAGCAGATACTGCTTGAAGATAATTACTCTCAAATATAAAATAGGTAACACACCGTGTAAACCTGAGTATGAAAAACATCCGAAGGTGAGGGGGCAGGAGGGAGGGACGTTTGCTGACAAATGAAGTTTACCTTCTCAGATGGAATGTTATGGTGAGTACATAACTTCTTAATCTGAAGTAGTTAACTTCATTTGTGCAGCAACCTATGGGACAGAGTCCCCAGCTACCTGAACCTTGGGCAGCCTTCATGGAAGGATGTTCCGGAGCACTGCAGAGCCAAAGGATGCTCTCCCTCTGGAGATAATGTCCAATTTATAGTGATTGATAAAGGTATGAGATGAGGCCCAAATGGCTGCCGAGCAAATATCATCCAAAGAGACTCTAGCTCTAAAGGACGCAGAGGTAGACATAGATCGAGTAGAGTGGGCATGGACTCCCTGAGGTGCGGGCCTGCCAGAACTTTCATATGCTAAAAGGATACACTGTGAAATCCATCTAGACAGCGTGACTTTAGACACAGATTTACCCAAGTTAAATTTGGCAAAGGAGACGAACAACTGATCAGATTGCCTATGACCAGATGTCCTGTGGATGTAGAAGTGAAGTTGTCTATGCACATCCAGAGAGTGTAATTTGTATTCCCCTTTGTTTTGGTAATTAGGAAAAAAGACTGGTAGGTTAATGGACTGATTAATATTCGACTCAGACGCAATCTTGGGAAGAAAAGAGGGACTGGTCCTGAGGTAAACCCTATCCTTGTGAAAAGTCAAGTACGGGTGTTTTACACAGAGGGCTTGTAGTTCAGAGACCCTTCGAGCCGAGGTGATAGCGATAAGAAAGGCCGTTTTCCATGACAAGAATTTAAGATCTACTGAAGCTGCAGGCTCAAACGGGGGAGCTGTCAAGGCCTGAAGCACCAGCGTTAAATCCCAAGGAGGGACTACATCCTTCACTGGAGGTCTGAGCAGAAAGGTGCCCTTCAGAAAGGTTTTACACAATTTCGTGGTGATCAAAGGGCCCAGTTCATTTCTCACTTGATAATGAGAGATAGCTGCTAGTTGAACCTTGACTGTGGAGGAGCTAGCCCCCTGATGAAACAGCCCTGACAGGAAGTCTAATACAGCGGGCAAAATAGCTGTGAAAGGATCCAAATTTCGACGTTCCGTCCAAATGGAGAAACGCTTCCATTTGCTACTATACATCTTTCTAGTAGAAGGCTTGTGCGCTGCTACTAGGATAGCTTTAACAGGGGAAGAGATACCGGGAGTCCTAGCTACGAGTGGAACTGGAGCAGCCAAGCTGTGAGCTTGAAACTGTCCAGGTTCGGGACTGGGAAATCTAGGGGGGTGGGATATTAGATCCGGAAGGGGATCCAGAATACAAGGAGGATTCACCAGATGAGACCAAAGGTAAGGGAACCAGGCTTGACGAGGCCAGAATGGGGCAATGAGGATTATCCTGCTCCCCAACCGACTGGCTTTCTGCAGAAACTTTAGCATCAGAGGAAGAGGAGGGTAAGCATAAAGTAGACCGGGAGGCCAAGCATGCACCAGAGCGTCTCTCAGAGTTTCCCGGGGGGGGGGGGTGAGAGCGAAGTAGTCGTAACATTTTGTGTTCGAGGGAGAGGCAAAGAGATTGCAACAGGGTTGACCCCAATTGGTGAAAATCCGATTCGCTACCTCGAGATTCAGAGACCACTCATATGGCAACAGGATGGTGTGACTTAGTCTGTCCGCTAGGATGTTGGACCGCCCCGGAAGTCCTTGCAGAAGTGTTGAACTGTGTCCAGAAGCAGAAAATGCTGCTATGAGAAAACGGTTGGTGGAGATCGCCCATTCCTACACCCTCATGGCCTCTCGACAGAGTGGGTAAGACCTGGTTCCTCCTTGTTTGTTGATGTACCAGACAACAGACATGTTGTCCGTTGGAATCACAATCGTTCCTACAGGAAGAAGGTCCTGAAGTGCTTGCAACGCCAACAGCACTGCCCTCATCTCTAGGACATTGATATGCAGTGAAGTCTCCGTGAGGTCCCACGTGCCTTGGACTGTCCTGCCCGAACAATACCCCCCCACCCCACCCAAGGCGGGAGGCGTCCATGGTCACCGTGGCTAGGGGAGGGGGCATAGAAAAGGGGTGCCCTTCCTGGAGGTCCGGAGATTGGAGCCACCATGAGAGGGCCCTCTTGCAAGCCCTGCTGAGGGGAATGGGATGGCTGAGAGGATATTGAAGAAAGGACCACTGGACTTGGAGGGTCTATTGTAAGACCCTCATGTTCAAACACGCCATTGGCAATAGATTGATTGCCGCCGCCATTGAACCTAGAGCCCTCAGGACCAATTCCGCTGGAGGAGCTGGGGATTGTATAATGGCCCGCACATGTAGCCTCAGGATTCGTAGCCGGTCTGTGGTCAAAAAGGCTAGGAGCTTGTTTGTGTTTAATCTGGCCCCTATGAAGTCTATGGTCTGAGACGGGGCAAGAGACGACTTCTCTATGTTGATAGTGATCCCCAGCCGGGGAGCTAGACGAAGAAAGTAGTTTCTGGCTGCGCAGAGTAGATGCCTTGTCGGGGCGGTCAGGAGCCAGTTGTCCAGGTATGGGAAAACCTGAATTCCCTGGAGCCTCAGGTGGGCCGCTATCACCGCTAACACTTTGGTGAACACCCTGGGGGCTGTGGTGAGACCAAAGGGGAGGACCCTGAATTGGTAATGACTGGCTCCTAGCCGGAAGCGGAGGAACTTTCTGGATCGCCTGTCCATCAGAATGTGGTAGTACACATCCTTGAGGTCTATAGAGCGCATCCAGTCGTTCTCCCGCAAGAGGGGGAGAATGGATTGAAGGGTGACCATGCGGAATTTCTCTTTGTTTACTGACAGGTTCAGGGGGGAGAGGTCAAGGATTGGTCTTAAGTCCCCCATCTTTTTTGGCACCAAGAAGCACCTGGAGTAAAAACCCGACCCGCACTGGTCTGGGGGGACATGTTGGATGGCTCTTTTTTCCAGCAACTGTTGGATTTCCATTGCTGCGGCCTCCCTCTGATCGGGTGGGACATCGGGGAGGTATCTGGGGCTGCGTGGGTAAAGAGAGAAGGGGATCTGATATCCTCTGGATATGATGTGAAGCACCCAACGGTCTGTCGTGATGGACTCCCAAGCTGCTAGGTGCTTTGAGAAACGCCCCCCCGACTGCCTCCAGAGTGGAGCAGTCGGGCAACCCCTCAGGGGTGTTGTGTGGGTTGGTCCGAGAAAGGTTCTCTGGATCCAAAGTTCCTCGGGCCCCTTCTGCCTCTAGGGCGGCATCCACCCTGCCCTCCTCTGCCGCGGAATGGCTGGGAGTCCGGAGCGGGACGGGACTGTTGCGACTTCCGGAACCACATCTTTTTCTGTCCCTTTTGGTTCTTAGAGAAGGACCTCTGGGGAGCAGAGAAGCGGACCCTGACGGCAGACAACGTCTTCCCGTCCTTCTCGCTCTGGACCAAAGTATCGCGTATGGTTTTGCCAAAAAGGGCAGAACCATCGAAAGGGGCATTAGCGAAAGACGCCTTGAAGGGTTCCGCGAAATCACAGTGATGGAGCCAGGCCTGATGCCTCATGACGAGGCCCGCTCCGCTGGCTCTAGCGGCTCCTTCCATGGCATGGGACAGTAGCCGCATAGAGGTGTTTGATATAGATCGGAGAGTGGCCATCCAGGTGGAGTGCAACTGTTTGTCCTCCGCCGACATGGACTTGGGGGGCGACGCAGCGTACTCTTTGATAAGGTCCCGCTGCAGTCAAAGAACATGTGCCATGTAGTTCAGCGACCTCACAGAGAAGGTAGCCGAAATAAAAACCCGCTTCCCTAAACGGTCCATCGACCAAGACTCCTTGCTCGGGGGGGTGGACCGAGGGACTCTCCTGAGCTAGTTCCCTCTTGGTGGCCGCCGCCACCAACATGGCATCTACAGGGGGACCCTTACTCCAATGGGACTTGGATGGGGGGGCTAAGAATTTTATCCGGGTGCTTGGGGACTGGTTCCACAGTGTCCGGCTCCTTCCATGCCCTGGTAGTAATCAAATCTACCAGGGGGTCGGCCGGAGGGGACACCCAAGAGGTAGACGGGCCTGCTTCAAACGCCTCCAGGAACACGGATTCGTCCGAGGTAGGCTTTGGGGCAGACCACCCCCCTCTTATCCTGAGCATCTCCATGATGTCACCAAAAGAGACATCTTCGGGGGGTGATCTTGGGGAACCTTCCCCTTCCTCCAAATCCATGTCCTCAGTCAAGGACTCGGGGGAGTCCAGGTGCCTCCTCTTGCACTTTCGCTTGTGAGGAACCTCCTCGGGGGGGGCTGTCCGAGGAGGTCTCACCAGCAACATCTTGTTCCAAAGGAATGACCTGGGATGTCAAAGCAGGCTGTCCCTGGGGCCGGGTGATGGAAGTCGGGCCCAACAGAGAAGGAGTGCAGGGTGGAGCTGTGGCAAGGGCCGGGGGCCTGGAATCTCTCGACAGAGCCCTCTCCACCACGTCGAACACTGAGGGAGAGCTGCTCTCTCTAGGATCCAAAAGCAGACCTTCACTCGGATCCGACGGACGGATCGGGGCCGGTGCCGAAGCGATCGGATCTGAGGGACCAGCATGCTCCGACCTGGACGGAGCCGAAGGCATAATGATACCCCCGGATCCGAAGCTCAGCCCTCGGCTCCAAGAGCTCGGATCCGACGAAAATGGACCCGACAGACTCGAGGGAAGTGTCGGCACCGAAGTACCCGAGACTATCGGCGCCGACACACCCCCGGCTTCAAGGCTGCCCGGCTCCGAAGACTCCGATCCCAGGAAGTGGGACGGAGAAGGAGCTATCGGGGCAAAGAAGGGGGGGAGGCAGGAGCACTCCCATCTGCAGTTGGGCCTGGAGGAATCTTCTCATCATCCGGTCCAAATCTACATCCACGAGGCTTCGGTTCGATCTCGATGAGGCCACCAAGGCGGGACGGGAGTGCCGCCTCGATGACCTCGAGGGAGATCGGGTCTCCTCCTCCTCAGGACCCGGTGAAAAGCAAGGAGACCGGATCCGAGAAGGAGGAGACCCAGAAGTCCTGGAGGGAGAAGACCTCTTAGCCAGGGGGGGGGGGCAAGTGGAGGCCTCGGCCCACCGCTTGTGGTGTTTCTCCCTCCTTTTCTCTTTCCTAGCCTCCCTCTCCTCCGGGCCTAAGGCGGGAGGTTGAGGGGGGAGGGAAGCAGGAGTGGCAGCCGCCGCAGCTGGAGCCACGGAAGGACCGGAGGTAGAAGCTGAATCCGGGGGCAGAAGACCCGCCAGAATCAGCTTAGACCTCCGGTCCTTAAGTGCCCTGGGGTTGAACACCGCACAAATGGAACAACCAGAAGAGAGGTGCTCAACCCCAAGGCACAGCACGCACCGAGTGTGGCCATCCGCCGGGGACAGCTTATGGCCACACTCGGTGCACTTAGAAAAAATACGCTTTGGGCCTCAGACATTTTAATTAAAGAAGGACAGCCACACACATTAGGCCCCAAACATGCACACACAGCCCTAACGAAACCACGAGGGAAGGGGGAGGTTAATTACAAAAAATATAAAGTTAAGCTAGGGAGGATTTTAGTCAAAAAGGGACCTGAAAGCACTCACAACCAAGTAGGGTAGAAAAGAGAAAAAAAAAGTTAAATGTTTCTCACAAAAAACCTCTAAATACCTGGAACTCAAGATCGAGCTGCTGTTGGTTAAACCGCGGCAAACTAGATCAGGGTTGGCAGGGGATTATGGGTAGGGGAAGGAGCTTGGATCTAAGCTGTTGAAAACTGCCGGCTCGGATCCGAAGTCTGATCTGATTCCCATAGGTTGCTGCACAAATGAAGTTAACTACTTCAGATCATTATATTCTACAATCTTTTCAAACCAACCTATCATCACAATTACATAATTAGCCAATTGCCATCATACAGAAACTTTAATAAGACGGTGTTTTTTAATCACATCATTTAAAAACACCATTCACTAACATCCTGCATATACACATATTAAAACACATAAACATTGACATATCCATATATAACACCATACTTCATAAAAAGTATGTAAAAATCTAAACAATAAATACATACATGGACACACTTAAATATAATATAAAAACAAAAATAATAACATGACATATTTCTGAGGGGCACATTACTTACATCACTGACACCTACACTATTAATGCAAAGACCTATTTCGCAAAACAGACTTTAAAGGGATCCTATCATTCAAGCCCTTGCCCCTATCTGCTTTAAGTCTTATAATAAAACCTGTTTCAGAGGTCTTTGTCCTATTTATAATATCTCCTCCCCTCTCATTCTCTCTTACTACTTCCATGGCTAGGAACCTAAATGTGTGCTCAGATCCTTCATTAAGCACATGGTTAGCAAATGCATTCGTTAAGTTTTGGTTCTTAATATTCAACAGGTGTTCACGTATCCTAAACCTCAGTTCTCTATTCGTTTTTCCTACATAGAAACTAGAGCAGACATTACACACTGCTACATAAACTATATTCCTGCTATTGCAATTAGCAGCAACATTGAACTCTACCTCTCTTTTTGATGCTAGAATGTTGATAAAAGGTCTGATGAAGTGGTGTGTGATACACCATGAAAGCACTTACCATACAATAAAGTTCTCTTTCTGATTTGTATTTATGGCTTCCATACACTTTGGTTGGATCGTTGGATGTTTTTGTGGTCTGTACTGAACTTTGGTATTTTCTGGAGATCCATTTACCTGAACAATGGCCTTTTGAAGTTTTTTAATATGAAATCATTAACTACGTGACCAAAAAATTCCATCAGGCTGAAGCAGCAAGAAGCACAAGAGGGCAGATCAGAAACAGCAAGGAAGTACAAAACCAAACAAAGTTCATTTCACATCAAGTAAGATGGTACCAAACAAAAATTCCATGTCATATGGAACAAGTAGATGACAGAAGAGAAAAATTCTCTGAGGAAAGTAAGAAAAGTGAACAACAACAGACCCTGAAGACAGGTCACAGGCTTGATTTTCTCTGACAGAATGAATAATAGCATGATCATGGAGCTGGAATGGAAAGGTTAGCGCTTGAAAACTTGCCACTAAAAGAAACCAATCCCTCTGAATTTTGCTGGGGTGGGAATATGAGGATGTTGCCAGGTAGGAATAAGTGGCATTATGCTGGCTAGCTCTTCCTGGTGTGAGGTGAGAAGAGGGAGTCTGAACTAGGACAGCATCCCATGGTGGAGAGCAGATACTTCAGCACTGCAGCAAGTAAGACAGCACAAAGCCAGATCACCTGGGGCTAGCTCTTCCTGGGGTGAAGTGAGAAGAGGGAGTCTGAGCTAGGACAGCATCCCATGATGGAGAGTAGATACTTCAGCACTGCAGCAAGTAAGACAGCACAAAGCCAGATAACCTGGGGCCATGTTCGACAATTATAACACTCCATGGCAGGTATGGGGTGGAAGTGTGGGTAGGTAAAAAAAAAATTCATACAAACTGAAGATGTTGGTTCAACAAACTAGATGGGTTGTTAGATCAGCAAGCAGCTATTTCCCATTGGACAAGGCTGCTTCAGGTGACTGGTGCTTGAATCAGTCTGAATGAAAAGTGAAACAACTCCTGGGGATGGATTGTGAAGGTACAAGCAGGAGTTTTTTTTAAATTATTATTATTAAATAATATTCTAATGTGCTGCAGGATATGATTACTTGTGCTGGAGATGTTATTTGCATTTTGCTCAACAGTGCCAGCACCACCGTCATCCAGCCTACAGAACAGCACAAATTTAATGTTTTCCTTTTAAACAGTCAATATTTTGCAGGTAGGAGGATCTGCAATGATTTCCACTATAATGAGCTGAAATACATTACTGGGTGGCTATTATTTATTTATTCATTTGATCACAGTCAGATATCAGAGGTATACAGTAAATTGGCTGTAACTGGTAGGCATGTGTGTATTGTGCCTCTTTTTTGTGTGCATGCCTGCACATGCATTTATCATTTGGTTTTAATGGGTTAAATGTGTCTGGCAGCAGGAAGATGACATAAATTACCATAGTCATTATATTTATATTACATTTGTTCTTTGATTGCTATTATACATTTGGAAGTAGGCAGAGTCAAAACAGAGGCTGCAATTAGTAGGTACATGTGCATGAGTGGTGGGATTGTAATGGATTGCAATTTATATGCAAGACAGTTTGTTGTTGTTTGTCTTTCGGCTTTTTCCCGGTAAGGGGTCGCCACAGTGGAACTCCGGTCCGCTAATGATTGGCAGTAGATTTTTACAAAGCGCTGAGGTGCCAACTCGACGCCCAACCTTCAACGAAGGCACGCCCATTTACGCACGCATGTCTTTCGAACACTACCCAACCACGGGGAGGAAATGCAGACTCCACACAGAAGGCACTCCCAAGCCAAGCCAAGAATCAAACGGGAGAACTTCTTGCTGTGAGGTAACAACGCTACCGCCGTACAACCGCGGCATCCAATTTATATGCAAGACAGTAAAAGGCTGAAATACATTACTGTTACTATTATTTATTTTGAATTCATTTGCTCAAAGTTAGATACCTGAAGCAAAGCAGTCAAAATGGCTGTAACTGATGGGCATGTGTTTGTATGTGTGTGGAGGACTACAAGGGGGTGCAATGTTTGTGTTTGACAGCAATGAGTTGAAAAAAGAAGTTATGTACTCACCATAACATTCCATCCGAGTAGTTGTACTTCATTTGTCTTCAACCAGTGGGTTACAGATCCGTACCGGATCCAACACAGCCACATCACCAGCATCTGATCCGAGCTCTCAGCTCCTCCCCTTACCCATAATGCTCCATCTCCTTCCTCCCTCCAGATCGAGTTTGTTGCCCTATACCTAGTATATACCCAACCCAACAAGACCTTAGCACAACTGGCACTGCACAAACCTGAGCCAAAGCATGGCCTAAGGTATCCCTGATGAGAACATCTTCCATTCATATAGCCAGTATCACAGTGACAAGGTAGAGGGAAGGAGGGAGGATGGTTGAAGACAAATGAAATACAACTACTCAGATGGAACGTTATGGTGAGTACATAACTTCTTTATCTGAAGTAGTTTACTTCATTTGGTCTTCGACCTGTGGGGCAGAGTCCCCAGCTACTTTGCATCTGGGAGGCCCTCATGGAAGGATATTCCAGAGCATGGCGGAGCCAAAAGATGCCCTGTTCCTGAAAATAATGTCCAATTTGTAATGAGAAATGAAGGTATGAGATGAGGACCATGAAGCCGCTGAACAAATATCATCCAAAGATACCCTAGACCAGAAGGCCACTGAAGTAGCCATGGATCTGGTAGAATGTGCTTTTACTTGACCTGGCAGGAAAGTCCCCTAACAGAGTATGCCCAAAAAATGCACTGGGTGAGCCACCAGGCAATTGTAACCTTAAATATCGGTTTGCCTAAGAAGGGTCTTGAGTAAGAAACAAACAACTGGTCAGATTTTCTAAAGGTTTTTGTTCTGTGAAAATAGAACCGTGACTGTCTACGCACATCTAGAAAGTGTAACTTATATTCTCCTTTGTACTGCAATTTGGAAAGAAGACTGGGAGATCGATTGTCTTATTTGGATTTGCTTCTGACACCACTATCAGAAGAAAGGAGGGGTTGGTACACAAAGATACCCTATCCTTCTGAAAGATCATGTAAGGAACCTTGATAGACAGAGCTTGCAGTTCCGACACTCTCCTGGCAGAGGTAATGGCAACTAAGAAAGACATCTTCCAAGACAGATACTGCAAATCCACTAAAGCTACAGGTTCGAAAGGGGGTGAGACTAAAGTCAGGTCTCACGGCAGTGTAGGATCCTTCACTGGGGGTCTCAGGAGAAAGGTACCTTTAAGGAAGGTGTTGCAAAGTTTAGCTGAGGCCAAGGAATTCAAGTTTTCCCCCACATGAAAATTCAAGATAGCGGCCAGTTGGACTTTGACAGTGGAAGAACTGGCACCCTGCTGAAAAATACTCGCCAAGAACTCTAATACTGCAGCTACTGGAGCAGTAAAAGGATCCAATGCTTGCTGTGAAGCCCATATTGCAAAACATTTTTATTTACTACAGTATACTCTTCTGGTTGAAGACTTATGAGCTGCTACCAGAATATTTTTAAGCAGGGAAGATAAACTGGGAATCCTAATAGCCAAGGGGACTGAAGCAGCCAAGCTGTGAGCTTCAGACTGACCAGGTCTGGATGAGGGATCCCTGAGGGATGGGAAATAAGATCCGGAACTGGATCCACAGTCCAAGGTGAAACTACTAGGCGAGACCAACAAGACAGGAACCAGACTCGGCGAAGCCAGAATGGGGCAATGAGGATCACCAAGCTCCCCAGCCTGCGTGCTTTCTGAAGAAACTTTGATATCAAGGGCAGAGGTGGATAAGTGTAAAGTAGACTGGGAGGCCAAGCATGAACCAGAACTTCTCTGGGGGCTTCCCCCTGAGGGTGGTTCAGAGCGAAGAACTTGTTGCATTTTGCGTTGGAAGGAGATGCAAAGAGATTGCTGCAAGACCAACCCCACTTTAGAAAGATCTGTTCAGCTACTGAAGGATTCAGAGACCACTCGTAAGGCATCAGGACGGACCTGCTAAGCCTGTCCGCCAAAATGTTGGACCATCCTGGAATGTGCATTGCCACCAGAAAATGGCTGGTGGAAATCGCCCATTCCCACACTCTCATGGCTTCGAGACAAAGGGAGTAAGATCTAATTCCCCCGTTTGTTGATATACCTGATCACTGACATGTCTGTCTGAATAGCAATCATCCCTAGAGGAAGATGGGCATGAAGTTCCTGCAACGCCAAAAGCACCGCTTTCATCTCCAGGACATTGATATGCAAACAGGTCTTGGATGGGGACCACGTGCCTTGCACCGTCCTGCCCGAGCAATGCCCCCCCACTCTAGCTGGGAGGCGTCCATGGTCACTTTGGCGTTGGGAAAGGGTGAAAGAAAGGGATGTCCCCTGACTAAATCTGGGGAATGAATCTGCCACCGAAGAGAGAGTCTTTGCAGACTCAAGAGATTCATATCGGTTGAGACAAAGGCAGATTTAAGAGAGACCACTGAACAGCAAGGACCACTGAAGAATCCACATATGAAGGTGCGCCAAGGGTAGAAGATTGATGGTGGCCTCCATCAACCCTAGTGCCCTCAGAACTGTTTCTGCTGTTGGAAATTAGACTTGCAAAATGTACAGCACCTGTAGCTGCAGGCTGTGTATCCTGTCTGGAGTAAGGAACACTTTCATCTGGTTAATGTCCAACCAAGCCCCATTGGAATCTATGGTCTGAACTAGGTTCAGTGATGATTTGTTGAGATTGATGGTGATGTCTAGTCTTCAAGCTAAAGATAGGAAATAATCCCTGGCCTGGCAAAGCTTATATTTGGAGGGAGCAGCAAGGAGCCAATTATCCAGGTAAGGAAAGACCTGAATGCCCTGAAGCCTCAGGTGAGCCGCTACTACTGCCATCACCTTGGTGAACACCCTGGGGGCTGTGGTGAGACCAAAGGGAAGGGCTCTGAACTGATGATGATTGGCTCCTAGCTGGAAGTGGACGGAACTCTGAGAGCGCCTATCCATCTTGACATGGTAGTATGCATCCTGAAGGTCTATTGAACGCATCCAATCATTTGCCTGCAAGTAGGGCAGGATGGATTGAAGAGTGACCATCCGGAATTTCACATTGGCTACTAACAGGTTCAAGGTGGGGAGATCCATAATGGGTCTTAAGTCCCCAGTTTTCTTTGGCACTAAAAAGAAAAACCTGGAATAAATGCCTGATCCAGATTGGTCTAGGGGGACAGGTTGGATGACTCATTTTCTTAGCAGCTTTTCTATCTCTAGTGCTGCTTCCTCCCTTTGCGTGGTGGGATGCCCAAGATGTGCTTCGGTGGCAGCGGTGGTTCTGGGAATGGGAAAGAAAAACACTCAATGGTCTGTTGTTACGGACTCCCATGCCACTGGGTATAGTGATAGGTGCCCCTCGACTGCCTCCAGAGATAAGCAGCCGGGCAGCCCTTCAGGGCTGCAGTGCGGGTCTGTCCAAGAACGGTTCAAGGGACCCGAAATTCCTTGGTCCTTCTCTGCCTCTAGGGTGGCATCTGTCACAACCCCCTCTGCCTCTGGGGGAAGGTGAGTCCTGAGTGTCCCAGGAAAATGCCTGAGCCTTTCGACATCACCTCTTCATCTTCATCCCTTGCTGATTCCTGGAAAAGGATCTTTGAGGGGAGGAGAAGTGGATCCCAATGGCAGACGGTGTCTTCCCTTCCTCCTCATTCTGGACCAAGGTCTCTTGAACTGATTTCCCAAAAAGGGAAGAACCATCATACCATGTTTGTGAACAATGCCTTGAAGGGTTCTGAGAACTGGCTAAGTCGGAGTCAGGCGTGGTGCCTGATGGCAATACCTGAACAGGCTGCCCTAGTGGCTCCTTTCATAGCATGGGAGAAGAGGCGCATGGATGTATTTGCTACTGCCTTGAGAGTGGTCATCCGAGCAGAGAACGTCTTCTTGTCCGCTACCAAAATGGACTCGGGGGGGGGGGGGGGTTTCGACTCAGCGACCTCCTTAACCAAGTCTAGCTGCAGCCGAATCACGTGCCATGTAATTCAGCGCTCTCACACACAAGGTTGCTGAAGCATACACCCGTTTCACAAATCGGTCTATTGCCTGTGACTCTTGTCTGGCAGATGGACCGAAGAGCTCTTCTGTGCCAGCTTTTTCTTCATGGCCGCTGTCACCACCATACCATCAACCAGGGAATCCTTGTTCCAATATGTCCTGTCCAAGGGTGGACTGAGGACCTTATCAAGGAGCTTGGGGATGGGCTCCACCGTGTCTGGCTCTTTCCACGCCTGAGATGTTATCAGATCCACTAAGGGATCCATGGGGGGGGAACACCCAGGAAGTATCTGTGCCTGTGCCAAATGCCTCGAGGAACACTGAATTATCCAAGGTTGGTTTTTGGGCAGACCACCCCCACTTTGGTGAAGGAGTTCCATAATATCTCCAAAGGAGACATCCTCGGGGGGGGGGGGTGATTGGGGGGAACCTACCCCTTCCTCCAAATCTGTGTATGAGATGAGGGACTACTGTGGGGAGTCCAGGTGCCTCCTCTTACACGTTTGTTTGTGAGGAACCTCCTCAGTGGGACTCTCTGAGAACTCTCTCCACCACATCAAAGGCCGAAGGAGAAAGTACAGTTTTGTACCTACCGTAAATGTAGATGATCGAGTGTAGACACTGCTGCAGTCATTACATTTGGGTTATCCTGCCGTCAGGTGGTCCCGCAGTTGGCCTGAGTTCCAAAGTCTTGGTCCTGCATCGGTTGCTGTCGCCTCCTCCCTGACGTCAGTGCGCCAGTGGTATACAAGATGCAGCCGACGCCATTTTCTTCAGTTTTTCTTGCCCCAGATGTCAGGTGCCCCCAAAAAGGTGGTCAGTAATTAGTACCAATTTATGAAGTTTTAGCACAAACACAAAATCCCTTTAGCTATAAGCAAATACATCAGGAAGGTTTTGTAGAGATTCAGCCAGTTAGATCAGAGGGGATGGAGGGGGGGTAACCTGGACTGCAGCAGGGTGTACACTCGAACATCTACATTTATGGTAGGTACAAAACTGTACTATGTTCATCATGTTACCCTGCTGCAGTCATCACACTTGGGTAGAATCCCAAAGCTAAGGATGGGTGGAGGTTTCATAGAGGGTTAGAGGAGGCTAGAAGGCCCTGCAGAACTGCAGTGGCGAAGCCAGCTCTAGTCTTAGAGTAAAGTGGTAAGTGGTAGTGTTTGGTAAAGGTGTATACTGAACTCCAAGTTGCAGCTTCCAAAATCTCCTTGGTTGGAACACCCCTGTGGAAGGCTGTAGATGTAGCTGTTGCCCTGATAGAGTGGGGTCTAATGGTAGCAGGAACTGGTTTTCCATGGTGGGTATAGCAAAAACGAATGCAATGTCCTATCCATTTGGAAATGGTTTGTTCTGATATAGCCTTCCCTTGTGAAGCTGTAGCATAGGATACAAAGAGCTGGTCAGATTTTCTGAAAACCTTAGTTTTATCCAAGTAGTAACGAAGTTGCCTGTGAATGTCCAAGGAATGCAGAAGTCTTTCTCCTTTGTTCTGTGGATTTGGGAAGAAGGTGGGTAAGTGGATGGTTTGATTTAAAGCCACACTGGAAACCACCTTAGGCATGAAAGAAGGATTAGTTCGTAGAGAAACTCTGTCTTGATGGAAAATGAGGAAAGGTTCAACTGCCATTAGTGCCTGCAGCTCTGAGACTCTTCTAGCTGAAGTTATTGCTAGCAGCAGGGCAGTCTTCCATGATAGAAACTGTAGATCTGCAGAGAAAGCTGGTTCAAAGGGAGGTAGCGTAAGTTTTTCCAGAACAAAATTGAGGTCCCATGTTGGTGTAGGTGCTCTCCTGGGGGGTCTAATGTTTTTTGCCCCTCTGAGGAACTGCCTTAGAAGTGGATGTGAAAATAAGGGTGGGTCCGTGTTGTAGTGGGCTGAAATAGCTGATGCATGGATTTTAATGGAAGAAAAAGAAAGCCCTTTGTGCAACATCTCAGTTAAATACTGTAGAATCTGAGGCATGTGAGGCTGAAGTGTGTTTTGGCCTTTAGCTTGGTTCCAGGCGCAAAATCTTTTCCACTTGTCTGAGTAGGCCTTCCTGGTGCTGGGCCACCTAGCTTCCAGAAGAACATCCATAACTGCTTGGGAAAGAGGAGCTGGCTGGATGCTTAGTTGATCTGCCATGCAGCCAGATTTAAGGTTTTGAGCTGGCTGTGTAGAATCTGATTGTTTTGCTGTGTGAGCAAATGAGCAATTTGTGGCAAAATCCAAGGTGGGCCCTGGGCCATATTCCTTAATAGTGGGCACCAGTGCTGGCGTAGCCAGTCTGGGGCTATGAGTATCAGTCGTGGTCTCTCCTTTCTGATTTTCAGAAGCACCTTTGTGAGGAGAGACAATGGAGGGAAGGCATATACTGTCAGGTTTTTCCAACTGAATGAGAGTGCGTCCACTTTCCAAGCTTGATGGTGAAGTGTCCTTGTACAAAATTTTATTAGCTGATAGTTTTGGGGGCTGGCAAACAGGTCTATGTCTGGAAGGCCCCATTTTTGAGTTATCATTGCAAATACTTGTGGATCCAGTTTCCACTCGTGGGGATCCATGATGTTTCTGCTGAGGTCGTCTGCCAATGAGTTCTTTTTTCCTGGCAGGAATTGAGCGTGTAACTGAACTTGGTAAGCCAGTGCTGTGTTCCACAAGGTCATTGCTTGCCTGCATAGAGGGTAGGAGTGTGTACCTCCTTGTTTGTTTACGTACCACATTACTGTGGTGTTGTCCGTCCTATATTATAAGTTGACCTGGATGTAATAGGTTCTTGAAGGCTGTCAGAGCATTCTGTACAGCTAGCATCTCTTTTTGATTGAGGTGCAGATTTCTTTGATCTGCAGTCCATACACCTTGAATGCACTGTCCTGCCATGTGTGCCCCCCAGGCGTAGTCCGATGCATCTGATGTCATAGTTTGCCTGGCTGGGGGCAAGGTGAAAGGCTGACCCTTGTTGAGGTGACATGCCTGTGACCACCATAGAAACGCCTGTTGTAGGCAAGGAATGAGAGATATCATTGTGTCCAAGCTGTGGCTGTGTTGAGACCATACACTTTTTAGGTACCACTGTAATTTCCTCATATGCTGCTTTGCAAATGGTATTAGTAGTATGCAAGATGCCATGAAGCCCAAGGCCTGCAGAATTTTTCTTGCAGGGAGTAGGGTCTTTGTTGCCATTGCTTTGAAATATTGAGTCAGTTGTAGTTGTTTGTCTGGCGCCAGATAAGCCTTCTGGGCCGTTGTATTCAAGCTGGCACCCAGGAATGTCATATTTTGTGAGGGTACTAGTTTTGATTTCTTTTCGTTTACTGTGTACCCCAGGCAACTTAGAAGATGTTTTACAAAAGCCAGATGTTGTAAGAGGATGTCCTTGCTTTCTGCTTGGATGAGGCAGTCGTCCAGGTATGGGTATATTTGAATTCCTCTTTGTCTGCAGTATGCAATTACTGGTGCCAGGCATTTTGTGAAGACCATGGGCGCAGTAGATAAGCCAAAGGGCAGTGCAGAGAATTGGTAATGGGTTGAACCTGCAATGAAACAGAGGTATCTTCTGCAACTTTGACTGATAGGGACATGCAGGTATGCCTCCTTGAGGTCCAACGTTACTAGCCATGCTTTCTTGCCCAACATGGGAAGAAGCTGCTGTAGTGTTAGCATCTTGAATCTGGGTACTTGTAAGAAGGTGTTTAGAATTGAAAGGTCCAGAATTGGTCTCCAGGCATTGTCCTTTCTGGGGACTAGAAAGAGTCTTGAGTAAAATCCTTGGCCTTGCTCTCGTGTAGGTACCAGTTGAATGGCTCTCATATCCATGAGGGCTGTAATTTGTTTTTGTGCCTCTGCCCATTGATTTTGTGGCAGGTTTGGCAATCCTCTTTTCATTGGCAAGGTGTGAAAATGGAATCTATATCCTCGTTAAATTATGTCTAGGACCCATTTGTCCTTTGTGACAATGTGCCAGTTGTCTGAAAAAAGTGCGAGTTTTCCTCCCAAGGGAGCTGCCAAGAGAGAGTTGCTTGGCCAGGATGAGGTGCAAGTCATTGAGTTTGCCTTCTGGTAGATTGGGGCCTGTCTTCTCCTCCCTTCTGTGTTGCAGTGCCCCATTGTCGAGGTTTGTATTAGGCTTGTGGTTATCCTCTGCCTCTTGGACGTCTGTATTTACCCCTCTGTGGTCTGTCAGTAGCTGGAAAGGACCAACTTTTAGTTGGCCAATTTCTGCTGAAGTGAGGGGGCTGTACCTGTAGAAAATCTTTGACTGTCTGCATAGATTTTGCCTTATCCTCCATTTTCTTTAAGACTTCTTCTGCCTTAACTCCAAATAGAACATCCTGCTGTAAGGGAGCATCTAGAAGCTTTGCTTTAACATGATCAGGCAAAGTTTGTTCCTTTAACCAAGCATGTCTACGTATAACAGACCCAGTGACAGCTGCTCTGCAGGAAGCCTCCAAAGAATCAAAACCACATTGTAAAGTATGTTTGCCCACCTGTTCAGCTGCATGCAACAGATCCTGCATTTCTTTCAATTCAGACTGTTGAGGGAGTGTGCTCATTTTTTGTTTTAGCCGAGACATAAGAAATTGCTGATATTTTAGCATGTGAAATTGGCAATTTAGTGCTCTCATAGCTAGAGTGGCTGAGGTGTAAACCTTTTTCCCTCCACCTGTCTAGTGCTCTGGAGTCCCTTTCAGAGGGTACAGGATTTTTTTGCCATAGAAGTCTTAGCCCCTTTGGGACCCTGGGAGATAGTCTCTGGATCAGCAACAGGGCTTTTATAAAGGAATTTGTGGGTATCAGGCACTCTATAGTATCCGTCTGGTTTGGCTGATGCAGGAGGCAGAGAATCTGGGTTCAAACTAGATTCTAAGTAAACATCATCCACAATGTCTAAAACTGGGGAGATGGCAAGTGGTCTGTGCTGGGGGAGTAAAAGAAATTATTTGAGCCTTTTTTTAGAGAGTCAGAGTAATCCTGACGTTCCCAGTGAAAATGTTCCCTCATAGTGTGTAAAGTTTCCCCAAAGGAGTAGTCTTCAGGAGGAGAAGCTGAGGGAATAGAATCCTCAGCATCAGAATCTTCATAAGAGGAGGAGGAGTAATCCTGGTCCTCAGAGGAGCCTGAGGAAATAGACACTTGATCAGAGGAGGCATAATCTTCCTCTTGTCTAGGCCTTTTGTCGGGTGGGGGTTGGGAACCCCTGATTAAAGAGATCAAATCTTCAGCCATTTTAAGCATCTGTTTCTTAGGCATGGGGCCTTGAACTGGAGACTGAAGTGCAATCTTTTTAGGTTTAATAGGAGTCTTAAGCTTAGGGTACATTTTAATGGTGAGCGTCGGTCTGAAGACACCTTCAGAAACCGAAGCTGTTTCTGCAGCACCGACATCTCTTTCTGCAGAGTCGTTGGTAGGGACGGAGCAAAATGGCTGCGTCGGCCTACCGCTCTCCGCCGAAGGCTCCGAAGCGGTCTCGGGTTCCAAATCTGCGGTAGTCAGGGGCTGTGTCGGCGCCTCACTGAAGACCAGTGAACCGGAGACCGGTCCAGCCGAGGCCTCGGAGTCTGGCATGGGCCTAGGCTGCCTGTCCTTATCCTTACGTTTTTTGTGCACACCGGTAGTCGGTTGCTCCGACGGCATTGTGTAGTTAAATTTTCGACCAAAGTAGTGTCGTGCGAAATCAAAGCGTCTTTTTATAGTACGCTTATTAAACCTAGCACAAAAATGACAACCAGTGACGTCGTGGTCTGGGCCTAGGCAAGGTATGCAGTATGAGTGAAAATCCTTATGAGGTATTTGCTTCCCACAAGAAATACAATTGTTAACTTTTTCTGACATCGGTCTGAGGCAAGAAAAGTTTCCCCAACGGGGTACTTAGCTTTATTGAAGACTTCGGATCTGAAATTCGACTTCGAAAATCTCAGGAGTCGGCCGACCAGGACTTGCGAACTGCTTCTGCTTTGGGCACCGCACGGCAAGAAAGAGTGAAGAAAATGACGTTGGATGCATTATATATACACCTGGCACGCTGACGTCAGGGAAGAAGCGACAGCAACCGATGCCGGACCAAGACTTTGGAATTCCGGCCGACTGCGGGACCGCCTGACGACAGGATAACCCAAGTGTGATGACTGCAGCAGGGTGACACGATAAAGATCGCTGGAGCACGAAGTTACAGCATGGGAATTAAGAGATGTGGGAAGAACTAGCAGCTTAAAGTCTGATGTCTGTAAGGGAAAAGTAGAAACATGCACCTGTACCACCTTCAAAGCATGCAGAGAAATGAAGTCAGTCAACTGTGTAAAAACAGGACTTGGGATCGACTAGTAACCATAGCATTGAAGAATCTGGCTGGCTGGCTGAGTTAACAGTCAAAACTAATGCCAACTCACTCATTTTGAGAGAGATCGAATGTCTGGGCCTTAGTTTATCCACGCAAAGGCTATGTACAGGTGCAGAACAACACAATAGTATGCAACTAACATGCTAAGCAACAAGATGCTCCATAAAAAGATTCAGCATGTGCATACTTTATTGTTCTGCAGGCTCAGAGCCAGTCTATGATAGACTGTTGGGTTGGGGTGTTAAGTTGTGTTAAGTAAATTATTTATGAAGCACACAGGATGCCATCACAATTGCAGGTAAGCAGCTTTTCTCCATGTCAGCTTTGGAACAGAGCTCTCTGCTTTCACAGTCTTACTACCAACAGCAGTCTCAGTGTGAGGGGTTAAAGCAGAAATTCTAGCTAGAATGGGGTGAGGGGTTCACAGGGACGCCTCCAGTGCCAGAAAGGCAAAAACATCTGGTTAGGACATAAACTACAAACAGCTGAGTGCCAGCAGTAAACAAACATATCTATAATGCAGACCCAATCAGTCATCAACAAGCAATTCATTAAATAGTAAAAAAAAAAAATCCAGAAAGAGCACCTACCTTTACAGCTCTAATTCAATTTCCATCATAACAAATTACTTGTGTTTACTTATGTATCTAAAAATTTGCCTATAAAACTTTCCTCTTCTTCTTCTTCTACTTGGTCAGCAGCAGTAAACAGAAAACTCTACACGTTTCAAACTTAACAAAAGAGTAGTGGCACAATATTACATGCACACACGCCTATCTGTACATATTTAAGGGGATAAAAAGACCATCTATCCCTCTTTGACACGAGTATAGCTTTTTGCATAAATGTGTTGCTTATAGTTTGTATAACATAAAAGCTGACAGCTTAACAACCAGTTACTGCACATAAAAAAGACTGTTTTATAAATGACATATACAAACACTACCAAACGGCAGTGGCACAAAACTGTTTCTGATGTGCAGAGCTGTGATTACTAAAAAGGATCTATAGGGACCAAGCTACCTACCCAACCCAAGAAAGTCATAAATAAGGGCTTTTCACTAAAGTACCTGCCAATTCAAAGGAAGGGTCATGGTATTATCACTGTGACTGACCAGCTCATATGCTGTTTGTCAGGTCCATGGAGACTATACTAGTAACAAGTTTCATGTCTCTGTTACTTTGTACAGTATCAATAATGCATTGTGCAGTTGTCATTGCGGCACAGCTGGGTATAAACCAACACTGGCTATTTGGCAGGATACGATCACTCCACAAGTACAAATATGACTCAGTCATTGTCCATGTGGGTGTGAATGACCTCAGACGTACCTCCCTGGACTACATGAAAAGAGATGTGATGGAACCCTCGTATTATGTGGCCCAGGCAGGTATGAACCTAGCCCGGAGCAGTATTTTACCGTCACCCAGAATGACACCACAGTACGAGCAGAAAATGATTGACTTTAACAATTGACTAAGTTTCTGGGGTCATTCTACAGGGATCCAGTATCCGTCTGCCTGGGATGACATGATCAACAGACCTCGATGCTTTGCCAGAGACGGCCTGGATCTGTCAACCTTGGGATTACGGGTACTGGCTAAGGCTCTTGCCACCCCTATAGTGACTTTTTTAGGCACTGTTTCAAAGACCAAAATTCCACTGTAACAGCAACAAGCAAATGCAATCAGAGGGTCATGCTGCTCAATGCTAGAATTCTAATTCTCAAGATGCACTCACTCAAAGCTCTCCTCAAAATGGAGAATGTCGACATCTGTGCTGTAACTGAGACCTGGTTTAGAGGCAGAAAGCACCCCTGTGCTCCCAGGCTACAACTCATTCCATATCTTTCGGCCTCAGAATGCAGCCGGAAGCTCCAAACGTGGTGGTGTCTCCATATTCTTAAAGGATACGCACACCTCTAGATTGGTAGCCCAGCATAACGCACTTGAGATACTTCAGGTACAACTAACACTGGGTAAGACAGCGATACAAGTCATAGCCTGCTTCAGAACCCCAAACATGTCTCTAGATTCACACGCCAACTTCCTAAACACCCTGGAATCTATCAAGGTCCAACCCAATACTCTCATACTGGGTGACTTCAACTACCCTTCCCTCAACTGGGAAAACTATTCAAGTACCAATGTACAGGCCCAAAACTTTCTGGAATTTATCAGTTCTAATGCCCTGGACCAACGCATTCTGACCCCCACTAGAGGAAGCAACATCCTCGACCTGGTTATCACCAACATGGGAGACCATTGCTCCACACCTATAGTCAGTTCCTCCCTGGTTAAATCTGACCACAAACTGACCACCATGGAAATCTCCAACTCACTTACACCCCCCTGCTAAGGTGACCACCCTGAAAAACTCCTAAAAACAAAGGCGGCCAACTTCTTGGCACTCATGCCAATAGAAAATAGCTGCAAGACTGCTGAATCATATACCAATGCACTGTACGAGCATGTACACAAATGCATGGACCTTGCCATACCAAACAGAACTAAGACGCTCTCCTCCAAAACAAGGAAGCCAATCTGGTGGTCCCAAGCCATCAATAAACTCTACAACAGAAGGAAGAAACTGTTGCAGAAAAAAATGAAGTCACAAGACTGGAAAACCTCCCTTATCAGTCTCAACAAAAAGCTGAGATCCCTTATCAAATCCTGTAAAGCAAGCTATGAAGGCAGAATTGCGGCTGACACCAAAAACAACCACAAAGCCTTCTACAGCTATATCAAAAACCTCAAAGGCAATACTCAGATTTGTTCCGAGTTATTGCACAATGGCACCTCCTATACTGAGCCAACAGATATAGTCAACATACTGGCCGACAGATTCAGTGCCAACTTTACCCCTCTCCCCCCAAGGGCCCTATCACAATACCAGATGAAAGCCTGGTACCCACCATTTCTGCTGCACATGTAAAAGTTGTATTGTCCAAAGCCAAGAATACAGCATCCATGGGACCTGATAATATCCCTGGCTGTGTCCTACATGAGCTACAAAATAAATTGGCAACACATCTGTGTGCTCTGTTCAGTCACATCCTTACCTCAGGCTATGTCCCTAACAAATGGCACACTGGTACAGTCACCCCGCTCCATAAAGGGGGAGCAACTACAGACCCTGGGAACTATTGCCCCATTAGCCTGACAAGTCTGGTATGCAAAGCTATGGAGTGCATCATCATGGACCTGCTTAACAAAGACACAGGCAATCTCCAAACTCTTGACCCCACACAGTACGGGTTTGTCAAGGAGAGAGCCTGCCTGCTGAACCTGGCTGACTTCTTCAAGGCAGTCACCAAGGCTGTGGATGAGGGTAAGGCAGTGCATACAGCCTACCTCGACCTGGCCAAAGCCTTTGATACCATTCCCCACTCAGGTATCATTGATAAACTCACTAAACTGGCATTTACATCACTAGGTGGGATGCAAATTGGCTCACAGACTGGACCCACAGAGTGAAAGTTGCAGATTCCAAGTCAGACCGTCGATCAGTCACGAGTGGAGTCCCACAGGGCTCGGTCCTGGGCTCTCTCCTGTTTGACATCTACTTCTCAGAAGTCCAGGCCAACACAGAAGAACTCTGGCTGACCAAGTTCACTGATGACTGCAAGCTAGGCGTTATTGTCAACTCCCCAACTGATGCAGACATCCTACAAAAGGGCCTCTCCGAGACCAATGACTGGTGTCGGAACCATGGCCTGAAGCTTAACGGCAAAAATACATGATCATCCCCTTTGGAAAAAATTCAGTTCCCACAAATTGCCACATTGATGGGAGCCCACTGAACACTGAAGGGACCATAGCAGATCTGAACACCCAGGTCGACAGCCTCCTCACCTTTGACCACCACATTGCCACTATGGTCAGAAAGTCCACCTACGTGGCACATCGTATAACCAAAGGCTTCGCATCCAAGAAGAAAGAGGTCATCATCCCTCTCTACTCATCCTTCACTAGACCAATCATCGAATATAATGTTCCATTTGGCATGTACCTGACCATACATCTACAACAACTGCAGAGGCCACAAAAGTACCTCACAAAAAGAATCCTAAGCTTTAAATACATGTCCTACATGGACAGACTCAAAAAATTTCAGCTGTTCTCAGTCTCTTATCATCTACTTAGAGGTGATCTCTGCTTGACTTACAAAGCCATGTCAGACCCAGCCCTACTTGAAATGCTACAACTAAAGAAATCCCAATGCCCCCGCACCACATGCTCCAGAGACCACAACCTCATTACCACAATTAACAGAACATGCTGGAGGGACACGTTCATCTCCCAAAGACTGCCCATACTTTGGAATAAGCTTCCCATTCATGTCAAGCACAGCACCTCACTGGCCCTCTTCTGGGCATACTCCGGCAATGCAGCAATTGCCTCATGTACACAGACAACCCTCTCCTCCTACCACCCAACACTACAACCTGTGAGAGATGCACTTACATAGCCAAAATGGAAGCAAAGCTCTCTCCACCCAAGATTGTGCTAGACAGTCAAGAGGAGAAGGTTAACACCCACACTACACCTCAAGCAACACATAGCCCTTCTAAACCCACACCACCAACACCCACATATAGCAACACTAAATCCACATATGCAGAGGCCCTTAACTGTAACCTGCCCAAGCAACAAGGACCTTTGAAGCTGAAATGCAAACAAACCCCAATCACAACCAAAGTGTCACATAGTTCACAACACCAGTGTGCCACCAAGCAACAGCCCCTAAGGCAAGACAACTTACCTAACACTTTAGTCATAGGTGACTCTATAGTCCGGCACACTGATGTCCCACTCACCAGGTTGAGCAAGGAGAAAATTACAGTCAGTTGCCTGTCGGGTGCCAGGATCCACCACATAACGCATGCACTCAAGTCACTCCACAACAAGTACAAATATGACTCTGTCATTGTCCATGTTGGAGTGAATGACGTGAGACGTACCTTCCTGGACTACATGAAAAGAGACATGGAAGAGCTCTTGGATCATGTGGCCCAGGCAGGTATGACCCTAGCCCTGAGTAGCATCCTGCCTTCGCCCAGAATGATACCACAAAATAAGGGCAAAATGATTGATTTCAACAATTGGCTAAGCTTCTGGTGTCATTCAAAGGGGATCCAGTATCTGTCTGCCTGGGACGACATGATCGACAGACCACGATGCTTTGCCAGAGATGGTCTGCACCTGTCGCCCCTGGGACTCAGGTTACTGGCTAAGGCTTTGGCCACCCCTATAGTGCCTTTTTTAGGCAAAGTTCAAATGACAAAACCACCACCGTAACAGGTACAAGCATGCAAAATCTGAAGGTAATGCTACTCAATGCTTGAAGTCTAAACCTCAAAATGCACTCTCTCTGGAGAACATCAATATCTGTGCAGTAACACAGACCTGGTTCAAAGCTCCAGAGAGCACCCCTGCAATACCAGGCTACAACTCTTACCACACTTTTCGGCCACCAAACCAGGACCAAAACACTAAAGGTGGAGGAGTGTCAATATTCACCAAGGATATTCACACCACCAGGGTAGTTGCCCAGCACAATGCATCTGAAATTCTTCAGGTGCAACTAACACTAGGTAAGACTGCAATCCAAACTGTAGCTTGCTACAGATTCCCCACCACGCCCCAAGATTCTCACTACACCTTTCTAAACATACTGGAACATATTAAGATAGAACCAAACACCCTAATACTGGGTGACTTTAACTACCCTGCCATTAACTGGGAAAACTACTCATGTACCAACACCTTTGCCCAACGGTTCTTGGAATTCATAAATTCCAATGCCCTGGATCAACTAATCCATAGTCCCACCAGGGGCTCCAATATCCTAGACCTGGTCATTACCAACATGGGAAATCGATGCTCCACACCTATGGTCACCGCCTCGTTATTCAGGTCTGACCATAAGCTAATCACCCTTAACATCCACATCCCACCCCCACCCCCCAGTAAGGAAACCTCCATAAAAAACTTCTCCAAAGCCAACTTCATGCTACTCAAGTCAGAAGTGACAAACTTCATGACACCCATGCAAACGGTAACTGAAAGTTGAACTGCTGAATCCTACACTAAGGCACTGTACGAGCACATCCACTCATGCATGAATCATGCCATCCCAAATAGAACCAAGATGCTCTCATCCAAAAAAAGGAAGCCAATCTGGTGGTCCCCTGTCATAAACAAACTTTACAACAAAAGGAAGAAACTGTTGCAGAAAAGAGGAAAATCCCAGGATGCAAAAAACTCCCTTACCAGCCTCAGTAAGAAAATGAGATCCCTCATAAAATCCTCAAAAGCTAGTTCCGAAAATAAAATTGCCAAAGATTCCAAAGACAACCACAAGGCATTCTATAACTATGTCAAGAATCTAAATGGCAATGCTCAGATCTGCTCTGAGCTAAAACAGAATGGCATTAAATATACTGATCCCAAGGATATTGCCAATATCCTGGCAGATCGATTCAGTGCCAACTTCACCCCCCTCCTCTCACCCCCTAAATGGCCCACCTCAATACCGGAAGATTGCCAAATTCCGGTAATAACGGCCACACAGGTAAAAAACGCACTCTCCAAAGCTAAGAATACAGCATCCATGGGACCAGATGACATCCCGGGCTGTGTACTACATGAACTACAATATGAACTGGCACCTCACCTAACTGTCATGTTTAATCATAGCCTCAACTCAGATTTCGTGTCCACTGAGTGGTGCAGAGCTACAATTATCCCACTCCACAAGGGGGGATCCACCTTGGATCCTGGAAACTACCGTCCCATCAGTCTGACGAGCCTCATCTGCAAGGCCATGGTGCGTATTATCATGGAACTTATAAACAAAGACATTGGTAACCTTCAAACAATGGACTCCACCCAGTTTGGGTTCATGAAGGGAAGATCTTGTCTCCTGAACCTGATTGACTTCTTCGAATCAGTCTCCAGAGCCATGGACAAGGGTAAGGTGGTCCACACAGCCTATCTAGACCTTCCAAGGCCTTTGACACCATCCCCCACTCTGGAATCATAGATAAACTTAATAAGCTGGGCATTAATCCCTACGTCACCCAATGGGTTGCTAACTGGCTTACTGATAGAACCCACACTGTAAAAGTAGCCGACTCCAAATCCAGCTCCAGACAAGTGGAGTACCTCAGGATTCAGTCCTGGGACCACTCTTGTTTGGCATCTACTTCTCTGAAGTACATGCCAACACTAAAGGACTCTGGCTAACAAAGTTTGAAGATGACTGCAAACTGGGAGCCATTATTGAATCCCCAAATGATGTGGATACTCTACAAAAGGGCCTTACAGAAACAGATGCTTGATGCCAGAGCCATGGGTTCAAGCTCAATGCCAAGAAATGTATAGTTATCCCCTTTCGGAAAAAACATGTATCCGTGAATTACCATATAGGTGGCAGTACACTTAACACTGAAAGTGTGATAAGAGACTTATGGACACAGGTGGACAGTGGTCTCACCTTCGATAACCACATTGCCACAACAGTCAGGAAATCCTTCTATATGGCACACCTCATCACTTAGGGCTTTTCATCCAGAAAAAAGGAGGTCACTGTCCCACTGTACTCATCCCTCATTAGACCCATTAAGTAACTCTCAAGACATCTGGTACAACTGGAAAGGCCGCAGAAATACCTCACTAAAAGAATCATAGGCCTAAAGCAGATGCCCTACGCTGACCGCCTTAAAAAAACTCCAGCTATACTCTGTCGCATATCGTCTACTCAGAGGCGATCTCTGCTTAACATACAAGGCCATGTCAAACCCAGAGCTGTTGGACATGTTACACTTAAAGAAATCCCAATCCCTCAGATCCACACGCTCCAGGGATCTAAACCTTGTCATCACAATAAACAAAACATGCTGGAGGGATAGGTTCCTTACCCAGAGACTTCCCAGACTCTGGAATAGATTGCCCATACATGTCAAGCAGAGTGCCTCTTTGGCCCTCTTCAAAAGGAACCTTGACGATTGGATGGGAGAAACGAAATTCACCCCAGGGATCACGTCAGTCGCCCTGTTAGACAGGGGTCCGGGGAAGTAAATAGTGTGGGAAGAAATAGCCAGGGAATTGTTATGGCTAGGCTTGTATAGGCCCTACAGCTGATAGCCTCATATCAACCTATGCACCTATGAACCTATAAGAGAGATCTTAACAAGGATGGGTAACAGAAAGTTCACTCTAGGGATCATTCCAGTTGCACTACTAGATACAGGCACTGTGAACTAACAATGGGTGGCACGATGCCTGGGCAATTTTTTGGGGGGCTAGGCTTGCAAAGGCTCCAGGGCCATTGGCCTAGTACACACCTATGAAGTAAATGTTAAATGCCCTGTGAAAGCATAAATTGTCTTTTAAGTTTTGAGGGACAAATGAAAGAAGAAAAAATGGATGAGAATATGTTAGAATTGAGAAGAGCTAATAGGCTTTGATATGAGCACATTTTCATTAATCAAAAATATACTCTGATGCCAAAGAATGAGCAAAGAGGTACAGTATGATCAGTGCAAGCAGGCAGACTCTACTTTTATGGTAAGATAAAACATATTTACTCTGGGCTGGAACACCAGCAAAGTTTTTCTGATAACACTCCATATTCTTTAAAGGAGGAAGGAAGAGGAACTGATCACATCAGCTGTGTGCCAAATAAATATTTGTTCTTACAGCACTTTCACAGACTAAGTGGAAAAGTTCTGCCTCAAAATGTTCGAAGACCATGACAGGGACACAGAGCTAGCTCCAAGACAAATTCTTCTTAACAGGGCAAACAAAATGTTGTAGGAAGGACCCAGGTAGTTCTGGAAGGCTAGAAATCACCTAACTGTGGAAAGAAGGAAATGCAGTAATGTCCAAGTTAAGGACCACAAGTTCAGTCTGAGCACACACTATGACGAGGTTACAAACTTCATACCTCAACTGATAACTGCAGCTTGGACAGTTCTGAGTTTGAAGATGGCATCTATTTCAGCTTCACTTTCAAGCACAACATTAAAACATCATGTGAATGAGCTCTCCACTAAAACATCAAAAGAAGTAAAGTCACTCAAAGACAAACTGATGACTCTGCTAGTGACAGTTAAACAGGAAGTGCTCCATATAGTGAAAATAATGCACTTCTTGACAGATAGGTGTGTATTTGGATGGCTAATGTGAGAATCAATGGACAGAATAAAAAGAAATACAATTAAGCAAACTACAAAATTTGAGGACTGTATATTCTTAAGGTAAGTAAAAGTACAGTTGTGTTCACTTACCATAAATGTAGATGTTCGAGCGTATTCACTGTTGTAGTCATTACATTTGGGTTATCTGCCTGCAGGTAGCCCTCAGCCGGCCTGAATATCGAAGTCTTGGATTCTTGCGTCGGATGCTGTCTCTTCTTCCATGACGTCAGGTCGTCAGGGATATAAAACATGCAGCCGATGCCATTACATCAGTTTTTCTTTCCCCAGATGTCAGGTGCCCCCATAATGGGAAGCAATTATATGTTAGGTTCCACCTCCAACAAAAAGCAAATACACCAGAAAGCTTAAATACACCAAACAAGAAGAAAGGTAGGGTCAAGAGAAGTCAGGGGGCTGGAGGGAGGGTAACCAGGACTGCAACAGTGAATACACTCGAACATCTACATTTATGGTAAGTGTACACAACTGTACTATGTTCTTCGTGTTTCACTGTTGCAGTCATTACATTTGGGTTGATTCCCAAAGGTAAGTTAGGGAGGAGGAAGTTAGAGAGCATTAGGACCAGCTATTAAGACCTGCAAGACTGCAGTGGCAAAACCAGCTCTGGATTTAGAAAAAAAAGGCATGTGGTAATGCTTGGTGAAGATATGCACAGAGCTCCAGGTAGCAGATTCTAGGATGTCCCTGGTAGGGACACCTCTGACAAAGGCTGTAGAGGTAGATGCAGCCCTGGTGGAATGTGATCTTATACCATGTGGGGTAGGTTTTCCATGGTGCTTATAGCAGAAATGAATGCAATGGGCTATCCACTTAGAAATGGTTTGCTTTGAAACGGCCTTCCCCTCTGCTCCTGTAGCAAAGCCAACTAGTAGCTGTTCAGATATTCTGAGAGGCTTAGTCCTGTCCAAATAAAATCTAAGTTGTCTGTGCACATCCAAAGAGTGCAGTATTCGTTCTCCTTTGTTTTGTGGCTTCGGGAAAAAAGTAGGCAAATGAATGGACTGATTAAGGGCCACACTAGACACCACCTTCGGCATAAAGGAAGGATTGGTCCTGAGGGACACCCTGTCTGCATGGAAGATGATGAAGGGCTCCAATGCCATGAGGGCCTTTAATTCAGACACTCTTCTTGCTGAAGTGATGGCTAGAAGGAAAGGTGTTTTCCAAGAAAAGAATTTCAACTCTGCAGTTGCAGCTGGCTCAAAAGGAGGGACAGTGAGCTTTTCAAATACAAAGTTAAGGTCCTAGGCTAGAGTAGGGGCTCTCCTGGGGGGGGTCTTACATTTTCGGCCCCTCTGAGGAATTGCTTTAGCAGGGGGTAAGAGAAGAGGGGTGGTTCAGTATTATAATGTGCTGAAATGTCAGAGGCATGAATTCTAATTGACGAGAAGGAAAGGCCCTTGTGGAGCATTTCTGTTAAGTACTGAAGAATATGCGGTAAGCTGGGCAATGTTGTGCCCATCCCCTGAATCTGGATCCACTTTTCAGCATAGGCTTTTTAAGTTCATAGGTTCATACTAGGCTATCTGCCCTAGGGCATTTATAAGCCTAGCCAGAGTGTGTTTGGCTTTCGCCACTCATTTTAAATTAATTTTGCTATGCCATTTTTCGAGGTTAGTATACTGTGCCTCTGTCTAACAGTGACACAGAAGTGATACCCGGGGTAAACCTACGATCCCCATCCACTCATCAAGATTCCTCTTGAAGAGAGTCAATGAGGGACTCTGCCTAACCTGGACTGGGATTTTATTCCAGAGTGAAGGGAGCCTCTGGGTTATGAATCTGTCCCACCAGCATGTCCTATTTATTTCAGTGCAGAGGTTCAAGTCTCTCGAGCGCGTAGCCCGATGGGATTTGGATTTTCTGAGGTGCAGCATGTCCATTAATTCCGGATTGGACATGGCTTTATACGTCAGGCACAGATCGCCCCTGAGCAAGCAGTACGCCACTGAGTAGAGCTGGAGTTTCTTTAACCGGGCAGCATATGGCATCTGTTTGAGCCCTTTGATCCTCTTGGTGAGGTACTTTTGGGGTCTTTCCAGTTGCTGCAGGTGTCTGGTAAGGTACATCCCAAAAGGGGCATTGTACTCAATTATGGGCCTGATGAGGGATGAGTAAAGAGGCACGATGACCTCCCCTGATCTAGATGTGAAACCCTTCATGATTAGGTGGGCTGTATAAAATGTTTTTCTAACCACTTTGGCCACGTGGTTGTCAAATGAGAGATTGCTATCAACTTGGGTCCCCAGGTCCCTAATTACTTCTTCCATACTTAATGGATTACCACCTATGTGGTAATTTGTGGGCACTTTGTTTTTGCCAAAGGGGATGACTATACACTTTTTGGCGTTTAGCTTCAGGCCATGGCTCTGGCACCAGTTGTCTGTTTCTATGAGGCCCTTTTGGAGGATGCTTGTGTCGGCTGGAGAGTCTATTATGGCGCCCAGTTTGCAGTCATCTGCGAACTTGGTCAGCCACAGTCCTTCCGTGTTGGCCTGTACCACCGAGAAATATATACCGAACAAGAGAGTTCCCAGGACTGAGCCTTGTGGGATGCCACTTGTAACTGGTTTGGAGTCTGACATGGCTCCAGCAATTCTAACCATGTGGGTTCTGTCCTTGAGCCAGTTTGCAACCCATCTAGTGACATAGGGGTTTATATTTAAGCTGGTGAGCTTATCTATAATGCCCGAGTGGGGTATTGTATCGAAGGCTTTTGCGAGGTCCAGGTAGGCTGTGTGGACCACCTTCCCCTCATCAATGGCCTTGGTGACTGTTTCAAAGAAATCAACCAGGTTTAAGAGGCAGGATCTGCCCTTAAAGCCGAACTGGGTAGGATCCAGTGTCTGTAGGTCCCCAATATCTTTATTTATGAGGTCCATGATGATCCTTTCTATAGCTTTGCAGACCAAGCTAGTCAGGCTTATGGGGCGATAGTTTCCAGGATCTGTTGAGGCACCACCTTTGTGGAGAGGGACCACTGTTGCTGTACGCCACTCTTTGGGTACATATCCTGTGGTAAGGCTAAGATTGAACAGTAGTTTTATGTTTGGGTTTAGCTCTTCTTGGAGTTCATGTAGGACGCAGCCCGGGACACCGTCTGGTCCATTGATGCTGTGTTTTTTGCTTTGGAGAGGGAGGCTCTTACCTGAGCATCTGAGATGTCAGGGGGGCAGCACTCTGCTGGGATAGATATTTGCCCTTTTGGTGGGGGGGGGGGGGAGAAGTTTTCAGTGAACCTGTCAGCTAGGATGTTGGCAATGTCTGTGGGTTCGGTGTATTTTTTGTCATTTTGGACTAATTCTGAGCATATCTGGGAATTCCCACCCAGGTTCCTAACATAACTAAAGAAAGCCTTGTGATTATCCTTAGTGTCCTGTGCAATTTTTCTCTCAACACTGGCCTTAGACGATTTTATGAGTGCCCGTAGTTTTTTGCTAACACTGATCAGAGATGCCTTCCCTTTTTGGGATTTTGCTCTATCATGTAGTAGCTTCCTTCTTCTATTGTATAGTTTTTTATGGCTGGGGTCCACCAGACAGGACGTCTGCCTTTGGAGGATTGGGTCTTGGTTTTATTTGGGATTGCATGATCCATGCATTCCTGAAGGTGTTCATAGAATGTGTTTATAAAGGATTCTGCGGTCTGGGCCGTATTTTCCACAGGCCCGGGGGCATTGAAGGATTCCACCTCGGTTTTGAGGAGTGTGAAATTTGCTTTAGAGACGTTTTTCACTGTGGTTTTCTGAGCAGGGGGTGGGGTCGGGATGTGAATATCCAGTGAGATTAGTTTATGGTCTGATCTTACCAGTGAGGGATACACTTCTGGTCTGGAGCATAGAGTCCACATGTTGGTGATGATCAGGTCCAGTATGTTTTCCCCTCTTGTGGGAGTGGGAGTGGTAACAAGTTGTTCCATAGCATTTGAGTTGATAAATTCTAAAAACCTTTGAGCTAGGGTTTTGGAGCTAGAGTAATGCTCCCAGTCTATGTTTGGGAAGTTGAAGTCGCCCAATATAATGGTGTTTGGAGAGTGTTCTCAGGAAGGCTGAGTGGGGTTCCTGGGTTTGGGAGGGTGGTCTGTACCAGGCTATAAACTGGAAGGCAGTTTTATCCACTGTTAGTTGCACATGGATAGTCTCTGATGCTTCGTGCTGTGCCACCAACTTGGAGGTGTGGGTATCTTTGACGAATATTGATACTCCCCCCTCCTTTTCTGGTTCTGTCCAAGTTTTGGGGCCGAAAAGCATGGTATGAGGTATAACCTGGTAGTGCTGGGGTGCTCTCGGGAGCCTTGAACCAGGTTTCTGTTACTGCACAGATATCGATGTTCTCCATGCTAAGGAGGGTTTCAAGTGCATGCATCTTGAGGTTTAGACTTCTGGCGTTGAGTAGCATTACTCTTAGTTTCTTATCCCTTGTGATACCTATGGAGGTGGGTTTGTCTTTTGAGCCTTGCCTAAAAAAGGCACTATGGGGGTAGCAAGAGCCTTTGCCAATATCCGAAAGCCCAGGGGTGACAGGTGCAAGCCGTCCCTAGCAAAGCATCGTGGCTTGTCGAGCATGTCATCCCAGGCTGACAGGCATTGGATCCCCTTTGAATGACACCAATACTTAAGCCAATTGTTGAAATTAATCATCTTGTCTTCATATTGTGGCATCATTCGTGGTGAGGGTAAGATGCTACTCAAGGTCAGGGTCATACCGGCCTGGGCTACATGCTCAGAGAGCTCCTCTATGTCTCTTTTCATGTAGTCCAGGGAGGTACGTCTCAGGTCATTCACACCAGCATGGACAATGATGGAGTCATATTTGTACTTGCCTTGGAGTGACCCGAGTGCTTGTGTTATGTGGCGGATCCTAGTGCCCGACACGCAGCTCACCATGACCTTCTCCTTGTTCAGCCTGGTGAGCGGGACGTCAGTGTGCCTGACGATAGAGTCACCTATTACAAGTGTATCAGGTGTGTTGTTTAGCCTTAAGGGCTGTGACTGTCCGGCACACCGGCTTTGTGAGCTATGTGTTGCACGTGTTTTGTTTTGGGGTAGCGGTTGCTTGGGTGTCTGCTTTGGAGGCCTCTGCTGCTTAGGCAGATTTTTATTTAGTGCCTCCGAGTATGTTTTTGTGTGTTTATGTGTTTGGTTTGCTGTCGTGGTAGGTCTATGTGAGACTGGAATTATAGCGACTGTGGTTTCCTTCTCCTCCTGACTGGTTACGCCAGTACTGAGTTGAGAGAGCTTAGCCTCCAGTTTGGCTATATGGTTGCATCTCTCACATGTGTTGGAATTTGCTGGGAGGAGGAAAGGGTTGTCTGTGTACTAGGCCTCCTTGCCTCCAGAATGACATCTAGCACCTGCTTACTGAGGGATGCTATTGGAGAGCTCAAGGAATTAGCCAGGCTGCAAGGTTCTGGGTTTGAAGCTGAGGGTGCAGAATCTGGCCCTCCAGTCGGGACAGCAGGGAAGGGGTCTGAGGTAGGTGCCATGGTTCCAGCAGTGTCATACTGTGCAAGAGGGGGTACCAGTGCTGGCATGGTCAGTCTGGTGCAATCAGTATTGTCCTTGGTTTGCCCTGTTTGATTTTTAGCAGAACATTCAAGAGGAGAGGCAGAGGGGGAAAGGCATAAAATGAGAGGCTTTCCCAAGTAAAGGACAGGGCATCCACATTCCAAGCATGACTGTGGGAAGTCCTTGTGCAGAATTTGTCCAATTGGTAGTTCTGAGGGGAGGAAAACAGGTCTAACTCTGGATTCCCCCATTTGTTTCTCAAGAGGTTGAATATCTTTGGTTCCAGTTTCCACTCGTGTGGGTCCATGAGATTTCTGCTTAGGTAGTCTGCCTGTGAATTTAGCTTGCCTGGCAGGAACTGAGCTTGTAGGTGCACTTGGTAGCTCAAGGCTGTGTTCCACAGAGCCATGGCTAGTCTGCAGAGAGGGTACGATTGGGTTCCCCCTTGCTTGTTTATGTACCACATAAAACTGTGGTGTTGTCTATCTTTACCAATAATTGTCCTGGAAGAATGTGGTCCTTGAAAGCTGTCAGGGAATTCTGTACAGCTAACATTTCGTTTTGGTTGATATGCAGGTGCATCTGTCTCGGGTTCCATTTGCCCTGAATGCACTGCCCTGCCAAGTGAGCCCCCCATGCATAGTTTGATGAGTTTGTTGTTAGGGTTTGGGCAGCAGGGGGTAGAGTGAATGGGAGCCCCTTTCTGTGGTAGCACGCCTCTGCCCACCAAAGGAACTCTGGTTTTTAAGCCCTAACTTTGCACACAGTGCAGACTGGAGAAGTTGTTGACCGCAACTGAGCTACAAAATATAAGTATCTTGATTTTTTTTTATTATTTTTACAGATTACTGTTTTTACAATTTAATATATATAAAGCACTTTGTCTATTCAGTATCTTCACAAATCCTTATCTGTTTAAAAACTTTCATTTGTCTCTCTAGTGCTTGCTGCCTGTAGGCTATTGTGTAAACTGAAACAATTCCTCTGTGTAATTATCTCTTGGCTAGTGGGGGCTGGTTCTTTAGTGTTCTTGTAAAAAAAAAAAAGAAGTTGTTCTGGTTTTTAAGCCCTAACTTTGCACACAGTGCAGACTGGAGAAGTTGTTGACCGCAACTGAGCTACAAAATATAAGTATCTTGATTTTTTTTTGATTATTTTTACAGATTACTGTTTTTACAATTTAATATATATAAAGCACTTTGTCTATTCAGTATCTTCACAAATCCTTATCTGCTTAAAAACTTTCATTTGTCTCTCTAGTGCTTGCTGTCTGTAGGCTATTTTGTCCCACCCTCCCTCCCTGTTGGTGTCTTGCTTGGTGGCTTTGCAGTTGCCCGCCCCTACTGTGACACACCTCCCAGTCTAGTGTCATTAACTCATTCTGCTTAATACAGAGAGAACATTTGATAAGGCCTTCTGTTCCTCCTTTTTCCCTTTCAAAAAGTAAAACAAAACTTTTTTTTTTTTTTTTTTCTTTCGCCTGAACCTTCTTGTGTTCTGACTGTCCTTCTCAAACATTTTGGAAATATACAGTATATTTCAGAGCATTTGTTATAACTGTATTTGCTATAACTGATTTAAGTATTTTTTTCTGGCTTTTTGATTATTTACTGCTTAGCGACTGCATTTTAGCCTGTTTATACAGCTCTGCATTCTATTTAAACTGTTTTTGTGTTGATTAACTGTTTTGCACTTTTAAAAAGTTATTTGTTGCTTAATTTTACCTGTAGGCTAACACACGCAAGTGCGCTAGCCGCTTAAAAGCATTTACTGTGTTTTTCCTCTACAAAAAAGAAAAAAAAACAAAACAAAAAAAAAAATCTTGTTTTCCCGCCTTACTGAACTAGAATAGTCCAGTCTTCAGAGTTTGCTGATCTCTGGGCTTTGTCTTGGTTCCTGTGCTATTCCATATCCTTATTTGGATAAAAGGAAGCGTCTTTGCTCACCAGTGGGAGTGGGGAGCACTGAGCAGCCTATTTGTCCCTAGAGGAGTGGTTCCAGCCAGAAACTTGTAGTCTATTGGCCATTTTGGGTCAATTCCTAGCTCTTTTCAGCCACCTGTAATAAAGCCCGCTTTAGAGCACTTTTTCACTTGTATTCAAATCAGCACCGCTCCTCGTGGTGTCCTGCAGAGTTCTACAAGCAGCAGAGAGCAAAAGAGCGACTTTTTCCTGATTTAAGTATTTTTTCTGGCTTTTTGATTATTTACTGCTTAGCGACTGCATTTTCGCCTGTTTATACAGCTCTGCATTCTATTTAAACTGTTTTTGTGTTGATTAACTGTTTTTGCACTTTTAAAAAGTTATTTGTTGCTTAATTTTACCTGTAGGCTAACACACTCAAGTGCGCTAGCCGTTTAAAAGCATTTATAGCATTTACTGTCTGTTTCTCCTCTGTTTTCTGTAAAAAAAAAAAAAAAAAAAAATAATAATCTTGTTTTCCCACCTTACTGAACTAGAATAGTCCAGTCTTCAGAGTTTGCTGATCTCTGGGCTTTGGCTTGGTTCCTGTGCTATTCCATATCCTTATTTGGATAAAGGGAAGCTTCTTTGTTCACCAGTGGGAGTGGGGAGCACTGAGCAGCCTATTTGTCCCTAGAGCAGTGGTTCCAGCCAGAAACTTGTCTATTGGCCATTTTGGGTCAATTCCTAGCTCTTTTCAACCCCCTGCTATAAAGCCAGCTTTAGCGTGCTTTTGTGTGATTTAGCGCGGAGTTGCCCATAGAGCACCATCGGGCAGCGCCGGTTAAACAAGGTTAAATTATTTCTGGCTCCGTAAAGTCTGCTCTTCAATTTTTCCCTTAGAACTTCTCTACTTGCAATCTAAACAGTCTATTCTCTATCTCAAAAGCTCAGCACTTGCTCCTAAAGCATTTTTATATAGGTAAAGTACTTATATACTAAACAAAGTACTACATTAGCCTAGAATCCCCTTGAGTACCCATTTCCCTATAGGTCCCTTCTGACTCAGTTACACAGCAAACTTTTTCACTTTTTCTAGCATGTCGAAGGGGCAGTTGCTAGCGTCCTCTCCTGTTCAGCTGGTGAATCTGGGCATCTTGAGGCAATGTTACAATTGCCTCATGTACACAGACAACCCACTCCTTTTCCCACAAAACACAAATACATGTGAGAGATGCAACTATATAGCCAAACTGGAGGCTGAGCTCTCTCAACTCAGGACTGGCAAGACCAGACAGGAGGAGAAGGAAACCACGCACACCACAAACCCAGTTTCACATAGAACTATCACAACTGCAAAACAAACACATAAACACACAAAGACATACTCGGAGGCACTGATCAAAAATCTACCAAAACTACAGAGGCCTCCAAAGCAGACACCCAAGCAACTGCCACCTCAAGACATAAGACATGCAACACATAGTTCTCAAAGTCAGTGTGCTAAACAGTCACAGCCCTTAAGGCCAAACACAATGCCAGACACACTTGTTATAGGTGACTCCATAGTCAGACACACTGGCGTCCCACTCACCAGACTGAACAAGGAAAAGATCACAGTAAGCTGCCTGTCAGGCGCTAGAATCCGCCACATAACACAAGCACTCAGGTCACTCCACAGCAAGTACAAGTATGACTCAGTCATTGTCCATGCCGGTGTGAACGACCTGAGACGTACCTCCCTGGACTACATGAAAAGAGACATAGAGGAGCTCTCAGATTATGTAGCCCAGGCCGGTATGACCCTGACCCTGAGCAGTATCCTACCCTCACCAAGAATGATGCCACAATACAGAGACAAAATGATCAGCTTTAATAATTGGCTTAATTACTGGTGTCATTCTAAGGGGATCCAATGTCTGTCTGCCTGGGATGACATGCTTGACAAGCCACGCTGCTTCGCAAGGGACGGCTTGCACCTGTCACCCCGGGCTTCCGGATATTGGCAAAGGCTCTTGCCACCCCATAGTGCCTTTTTAGGCAAGGCTCAAATGATAAACCTACCGCCCTAGAAAACAAAAATGGAGAAAAACTAAGGGTAATACTGCTCAATGCCAGAAGTCTAAACCTCAAGATGCACGCCCTCAAAGCCCTCCTCAATATGGAGAACATCGATGTCTGTGCTGTGACTGAAACCTGGTTCAAGGCTCCTGAGAGCACCCCAGCACTATCAGGTTATACCTCATATCATGCGTTCCGGCCCCAAAATCCAGACCGATCCACAAAAGGAGGGGGAGTATCCATATTCATAAAGGATACCCACACCTCCAGGTTAGTGGCAACGCACGAAGCATCGGAGACCATCCAGGTGCAATTAACCATAGGTAAAACTGCCCTACAGTTTGTAGCATGCTACAGACCACCTTCTCAAACTCAGGAAACCCACACAGCCTTCCTGAAGACACTGGAGAGTATGAATGTCTCTCCAAACACCATCATATTGGGTGACTTCAACTACCCAAACATAGACTGGGAACATTACTCAAGCCCCAACACCCTAGCCCAAAGGTTCCTGGAGTTCATAAACTCAAATGCTATGGAACAACTAGTCACCATTCCCACAAGAGGAGAAAATATACTAGACCTGATCATCACAAACATGGGGACAAAATGCTCCACACCAGAAGTATATCCCTCATTGGTGAGATCAGACCATAAATTAATCTCATTGGAGATCCACATCCGCCCCACCCACAGCAAAAAGACCACAGTGAAGAACTTCTCAAAAGCAAACTTCACACTTCTTAAGACTGGAGTGGTATCCTTCAAGGCCCCGAGCCAGTGGAAACCACAACCCACGCTGCTGAAACCCTTACAAATGCCTTCTCGAGCACCTCCAGGAATGTATGGATCAAGCAATCCCTAATAAAATCAAGACCCTTTCCACCAAAGGCAGGCGCCCAGTCTGGTGGACCCCAGCCATAAACAAACTCTACAACAAGAGGAGAAAGCTACTACATGACAGAGCAAAATCCCTAAAAGGGAAGGCATCTCTGATCAATACTAGCAAAAACTACGATCACTCATAAAATCATCCAAGGCCAACTTTGAGAGAAAAATCGCTAATGACACAAAAGACAATCATAAGGCCTTCTTTAGCTATGTTAGAAACCTGGGTGGAAACTCCCAGATATGCTCAGAATTAGTCCAAAATGATAAAAATCACTGAACCCACAGACATTGCCAACATACTGGCAGACAGGTTCAGTGCAAATTTCTCCCTCCCTCCCCAAAGGAGAAATATCTATCCCACCAGAGTCTAGCCTCCCAAACATCTCAGATGCCCAGGTGAGAGCTGCTCTCTCTAAAGCAAAAACACAGCATCAATGGGACCGGACGGTGTCCCCGGCTGTGTGCTACACGAACTCAATGAGGAACTAAACCCACACATAAGGCTGCTGTTTAATCTTAGCCTTACTACAGGATACGTGCCCAAAGAATGGCGTGCAGCAACTGTGGTCCCACTCCACAAAGGCGGTGCTTCTACGGACCCTGGAAATTACCGCCCATAAGCTTGACGAGCCTTGTCTGCAAAGCTATGGAGAGGATCATAATGGAACTCATAAATAAAGACATTGGGGACCTACAGACACTGGATCCTACCCAATTTGGCTTTGTCAAGGGCAGATCCTGCCTCTTGAACTTGGTCGACTTTTCAAACAGTCACTAAGGCCATTGATGAGGGTAAGGCAGTTCACACAGCCTACCTTGACCTAGCAAAAGCGTTCAACACAATACCCCACTCGGGCGTCATAGAAAAGCTCACCAGCTTAGATGTAAACCCATATGTCACAAGATGGGTTGCAAACTGGCTCAAGGACAGAACACACAGGGTTAGAGTTGCTGGTGCCATGTCAGACTCTAAGCCGGTCACGAGCGGTGTCCCACAGGGCTCAGTCCTGGGCCCCCTCTTGTTCTGCATTTATTTTTCTGAAGTGCAGGCAAACATAGGGGGATTGTGGCTGACAAAATTTGCAGATGACTGCAAACAGGGCACCATGATTGACACTCCATCAGACACAGACATCCTCCAGAGAGGTCTCATAGAAATGGATAACTGGTGCCAGAGCCATGGCCTTAAGCTAAATGCCAAAAAATGTATAGTCATACCCTTTGGGAAAAACAAGGTAACCCCTAATTACCATATAGGTGGTAATCCATTAAACACGGAAGAAGTTATCAGGGACCTGGGGACCCAAGTTGACAGCAACCTCTCTTTTGACACTCACATTGCCAAAGTGGTTAGGAAGACCTTCTACATTGCCCACCTGATCATGAAGGGATTCACATCCAAATCAGGAGAGGTAATTGTACCCCTGTACTCTTCACTTATCAGACCAATGATTGAGTACAACGCCCCATTCGGAATGTACCTTACCCGACACCTGCAGCAGTTGGAAAGACCCCAAAAGTTCCTCGCCAAAAGGATAAAGGGGCTCAAACATATGTCATACGATGCCCGACTGAAGAAACTCCAGCTCTATTCAGTCGCATACCGTCTGCTCAGAGGTGATCTGTGCCTGACATACAAGGCCATGTCCAACCCGGAATTAATGGACATGCTCCACCTCAAAAAATCCAAATCCACCAGAGCCACGAGAGCAAGAGACTTAAACCTCAACACGGATATAAATAGGACGTGCTGGAGGGACAGATTCATCACCCAGAGACTCCCTACACTATGGAACAGAATCCCAGTCCATGTGAGGCAGAGCCCCTCACTGACTCTGTTCAAGAGAATCTTGACGAGTGGATGGGAGATCGTAGGTTTACCCCGGGAATCATCTCTGTGTCACTGCTGGACAGAGGCACAGCAAACTAATGGGTATAGTATTCTCATCCTAAGGGGTGGTGAAAGCCACACATACTCTGGCTAGGCTTATAAATGCCCTAGGGCAGATAGCCTAGTATGAACCTATGAACCTATACAAGGAATTATAGGAATCACTGATTCCAGGTCCTGAGAATGTTGACACCACAGGCTTTTTAGATACCACTGTAGTTTCCTCATATGCAGTCTTGTATATGGAATTAATAGAATGCAAGAGGCCATGAACCCCAGGGCTTGCAGGATTTTTCTTGCAGATAGCTGGGTCTTTGTGGCCAGTAGGATGTCAAATAAACTTGCTTCTCTGGAGTGAGGAAAGCCATCTGGGAAGTTGTATTCAAGTTTGCTCCCACAAATACAATTTGTTGGCAGGGTACCAGGTGAGATTTCTTTTCTTTTATGGTGTACCCCAGTGAATTTAGAAGTTTCTTTATGAATGCCAGATGTTTTAATAACAATTCCTGGCTTTCTGCTTGAATCAGACAATCGTCCAGGTATGGGTATGTTTGAATATTTCTCTGCCTGCAAAATGCAATGGCTGGAGCTAGACACTTTGTGAATACCCTGGGTGCAGTACATAAGCCAAAGGGAAGTGCAGAGAACTGATAGTGCATGGAGCCTGCCCTGAAGCATAGGTATTTCCTGCAAGATTCCCTTATTGGAATGTGCAGGTAAGCTTCCTTTAAGTCTAAGGTTGCCAACCAGGCATCTTTGCCTAGCATAGGAAGCAGCTGTTGAAGTGTTAGCATCTTGAATTTTGGGATTACCAAAAAAGTATTTAGAATAGAGAGGTCCAGGATAGGACGCCAGGAGCTGTCTTTTCTGGGTACCAGGAAAAGTCTTGAATAAAAACCTTGTCCCTTTTCTTCTGCTGGGACAGGCTGAATAGCCCTGATACTTAGAAGAGAGAGAGAACCTGCTGTTGAGCCTCTGCCCACCAATTTGGGGGTAGATCTGGCCAACTGTTTGGGATTGGTAGGGTGTGGAAGTGGAATCTGTATCCATGGGAAACTATATTCAAAACCCATTTGTTGTGGGTAATGAGTTCCCAGTTTTTGCATGCAGTGCGAGCTTTCCCCCTAAGGGTGCAGGCAGCTGAGCAGGGCTTGGAAGAGTTAAGGTTAAGTCATTGTGACATTTTTCCATGGGGGTTGTCTTACTACTTCCAGCTTTGGAAGTGGGAGTTCCCCACTGCTTAGGCCTGTGTGTACCTTGAGACTGTAGTGTAGGTGGTCTGCTGTTCCTGGATTTAGACAGAGGGCCTGGAAGAGACTGGAAAGGACCAATTCTTAGAAGGCCAATGCCTACTAAATCTGGGAGGCTGTACTTGCAGGAAATCTTTAACAGTTTGCATAGATTTAGCTTTTTCCTCCATCTTTTTAAGAACTTCTTCTGCTTTGTTGCTAGACAGGTGGTCTTGGTTTAAGGAAGCATCCAGTAATTTAGCTTTAACCTGATCTGGCAAGTTTTGCTCCTTAAGCCAAGCATGCCTTCTAAGTACAGACCCAGTGACAGCAGCCCTGCAAGATGCTTCTAAAGAGTCAAAATCATATTGCAAATTATGTTTACCAATTTGTTCAGCAGAATGCATTAAATCCTGTAATTCTTTATGTTCAGCACAGTCAGGAATCAACATCATTTTCTGTTCAAGTAGTCCCATAATATGCTGCTACTTTAAATATGAAATTAGCAATTTAAGGCCCTAATGGCCAAAGTAGCAGAAGTATATACCTTCTTCCACCATCTGTCCAAGGCCCTGGAATCTCTATCAGAGGTGGTAGGGTTTTTGGCAGCAGTAGCCTTAATGCCTTTTGGTCCTCGGGAAATGGTCTCTGAATCCGCAGTAGGATTCTTGAAGAGGAACTTGTGAGAGTAAGGTACTCTGTAATACCAGTCAGGTTTTCTGGGAGCTGGAGGTAAAGTGTCTGGGGCCAGGCTAGATTCCAAGAAAGGCATCATCTACAATGTCCAGACAGGAGGGATTGCTAAAGGCCTGTGTTGAAGGAGGAGTAAGAATTCCCTAAGCCTCTTTTTGGAGTCAGAGTAATCCTGGCTTTCCCATTGGAAATGCTCCCTAAGAGAGACTGCAAGGTTTCACCAAAAGAAAAATCTTCTGGAGGGGAAGCAGAGGGAATGGAATCCTCAGCATCAGAATCCTCATAGGTGGATAAGGGCAAATCCTGGTGATCAGAAGAAACAGAAATTTCAGAATCCTGATCAGAAGAATCAGAAGGAAAACCAGCTCTAGGTCTCTTAGAGAGGGGAAGGCTTGCTTCCCCTAATTAAAGTAATAAGGTCTTCAGCCATTTGAAGCATTTGTTTTTTTAGGCATATGGGCCTGACCATGCAGTTTGGACATCAGTTTTCTAGGTGTGGGTCAAGTTTTAGGCCTTGATGAAGAAAATGGCGTCGGTTTGAAATGCAAATCTGTAGGCCTGAATACACCCTCAGAAGCCGATGCCTGCACAGCGGCTCCGGACCCATCCAAGTTAGAGACATCCGCAGGTTCCATAGTCGAAGAATTATTTCGTGGCATACCGGACTCCAAATGGGTCTCAGTAGAGGCCTGTGGAGCTGAAGTAGAGGGTATCAGGGGCTGCGAAAGCGCCTCATTGAGTACCGGTGAACTGGTGACTAGCGACTAGCTTAATGGAAGCGTCATCAGCAGTTTTGGACATATGTGGTCTGTCTATCTTTACATTTTTTCGGAATGTCAGTAGTCGGATGGCTTACTGAAGCCATTTCTGGAAAGTTAAACCGAGTACCAAAATAATTTGCTGCAAAAATAGACTGACAACGAATAGTTTGGGGGTTGAATAAGGCACAAAACCAACAGCGAGGGACGTCGTAGTCTGGGCCTAAGCAAGGAATACAGTACGAATGAAAATCTTTATGAGGTTTTTGCTTTCCACAGGTAATACAATTGTTAACTTTTACTGACATCAGTTAAGAGCAAGAAAAAGGATCCCCAACGGGGTACTTAGCTTTTTTGAAAACTTCGGTTCTAAAACTCAAAAACGAAAATTTCAGGAGTCGGCTGACCGGCACTTGCGAACTGCTTCTGCTTCACGCACCGCGCGGCAAGAAAGACTGATGTAATGGCGTCGTTTGCATGTTTTATACCCCTGATGACCTGGCATCATGGAAGAAGAGACAGCATCCCTCGCAGGAATCCAAGACTTTGATATTCAGGTCGGCTGAGGGCTACCTGCAGGCAGATAACCCAAATGTAATGACTGCAACAGTGAAACATGAAGAACATCCAAAGATCACACTACAGCTGGATGTCAAACTTTCTGCAATATGGTCTACTAGCTTCATATAGCTACATGACACAATGAGTTTCATTTGTTGTTCTAAGAAGATCAGGGCCTTAGCAAGTTGTAGGCAAACTCAACTGGTTCTATAATTTAGGTATACATGTTTTGTCACTGCTGTTATGAAAGCCCCCCGCTTATTAAAGAAATGAGGGATGATACCTACTCCTACAGCTTACTGTGCAAGTCAACTAACTGCCTGCGTTACCCCTGTGTGGTGTGTGTGTGTGTTATTTCATAAATGTGAGTCTAAGAATGAAGGAGAAGAAATCTAATTGTTATTTTATCTAAATAAACAGGTCCTTTAGATGCATTTTAAAATCTACCATAGGAAAAGAGTGGCTCCCAGAAGGGTTAAATGGTCAAAGTTTAGGTACCAAACACTAGCAGGGATGTCATAGCAAAGTTACTGAGTGTTGGAATAAGATCTTCTCGGTCAGTTTCGCTTTGCTTTATTCATTTCATACTAATGGGGTGGATGCAAGTACAGATGATAAAATTATAGTGGTTTTATGTTCATTCCCCTCAACTGCATCTGTTCTAAATGAAAAGAAAGCAAACTGACAACAATAAATAGTAGGTATCATGGTTAGAAAATGTAGTGGATTAAAATGACTACAAACTGAAAGCACGCTCCCTGTATTTCTAGTATAAGGAATACGGGTATAATAAACTATTTGCTGAGTATTTTTTCACACTGCTGACAGGGAATTGGAGTCACCGATGGAAAATACATCAACGGTAGGAAGATTGAAGTAACATATCTGAAAGCTGTCTGTCGAAATGCTACAAAACAGAACCTAAACCAGTTTCTCAAATACATAGTGGAGATGGTGTTGGCAATCCAAATGCAAAAACACAGAGGAGAGAGTAGCAGAATGGACTGAAAACAGAAACAACCAAATACACAAAACATCTACTCAAACAAATACATATGTAAGATAGTGTGTGTGAGAACAGGAAATACAACAATAGCCTCATTTTTCATTAGCTTTTCTCAGCTAGACTACACTTCGTCAATGAGAGAAGTTCACGAAGCAGAAAGATAGTGGTCATTTAGAACTGCTCATCTACAAATATAATTCCTGTTCCCTCTGCTCTGGCTACTGTTCACTTTTTGGAAGAAGGAGAAGTGTGTGTGTGTGTGTGTGTGTGTGTGTGTGTGTGTGTGTGTGTGTGTGTGTGTGTGTGTGTGTGTGCGTGCGTGCATGTTTGTGTGTGTGTGTGTGTGTGTGTGTGTGTGTGTGTGTGTGGGTGCGCGTGCATGTGTGTGTGTGTGTGTGTGTGTGTGCGCGCGTGCGTGCATGTGTGTGTGTGTGTGTGTGTGCGCGTGTGTGTGTCAGAGAGAGAGAGAGAGATGAGCCTTGAAAAAATGCTTAAAAAGACATCCCAGAGACTACGATAATAAAGTTTTTAGACCTGATGTCTTGCTACACCACCTTGGATCCATTATTCAAGAACTGGAAATGTAAGCCATTCATTAGAATGAGAAAACATGTTACAGTCCTGCAAACTTTTTAATATCTTTTACTGCAAAGTTTGCAATTTTCAGGAGAACCGTCAAGTTAAGTGACTTGCTCAGGAGTTGTGAAACAGGCAAATTGAGGTAGAAGGTAAATCCCTATACCCTTGACAACATCTCATTAACAGTTTAGAGCCTAAATCCTCTGCATAAACTGACAGACCTTCACTCAATTGTTTTCATTTTTTGATAACTCATTGAAGGAAAAATCACTGAGACTTACAGTAAGACAATAATGCCACTCATTTTTGCTGTTCAGAAAATGCATTTTGATGCAAAGCCAGTTGTACTGCTAACTTTTTACGTGAATTAAAGTAGCCTGTCTCTTACGCATCTCCAATGTCGCTGAATATCTCTGATTCTGTCTCCTACTTATGCCTTGTCCCTAGTTAGCCTCTTTTTTTCCAATAAAGATTACAGTCAATAATGCCACTCATTACAGCTTTATATCTTTTTATGTTCACACATAATTCTGAATAATGACAAATGTGAGTTTCAGACATCTTATCCTTCAGAAAATGCTTGCTAATGCAAAACCTGCTATGCAGGCAACTTTCTCAGTATATAAAACTAATATTTAAAATCAGGTCCTGATTTTAGATGTTTGTCTCCGATTCTGGAGTCAAAAGTTTGGGATGGCATGGGAGGTGCACTAGGTTGACTGCAGCAAGCTTTAAATATGTTTCTAGGTCATTATTTATGCATTTGTTCATTCATTTGATCACAAGTAAACATCTAATGCGTACGCAGTCATACAAGGGCTATACCTGAATGGCACAATGTGCATGTGTGTATAGTACTTGTTTCCTGCATCCCAGAGTAGTCATGGTGTAAAGGAAGGAATACATTGTAGTAACCATGAGCAGCATCATATGAGCCATGTTCTTTGGGTATGATCATTGCATTCGTTGTTTTGCTGAATGCTGACAGTGGGTTTATCATTTAGCAGTGAATAAAATATAAGCATGAAGTATACAACTTTAATGCTAATATGAACACATTATTTACTTTGTTTATTTTTTGCAGGCATGCAGATGTGAAATGCATTGCGTTTGTGCTACAACAGTCGGTCTGGCATTTAGTACAGGTGAGTAAGGCTACAAGCTGTTAATGAGCTGCTTCCTTAAGTACAGGGTTTGATTCCCTCAGTCTTCTTTTGCCTTCTATGTGACTATGCACAGGTGACTTCATAAGACAGTACGCCTGAGTTATCCTAAAAAGGGGCACTTGCGTCCAATGGGCTGTTCTAGGTTGTTAGCAAATGTGTTACCTACTTCTTTTAAATTCCTGCACCCTTCACATAGCAGCTAACAACTGCTTCACCATATGCTACACACCTGTTCTCCCTGTGTGTGTATGAAATTTCTCTAGATGCTCTAGTTCTTTCCTGGTTCCCACAGACACACTGACTGACTTGTGACTCAAACTATTCTTGAATCACAGCAGGTCTCTAGTAGCTTAGTGGGTTTACAGATGAATTCTCAACACATGGAAGTGTCAAAGGAATGTTAATTTACTGTTGCTATGTAACTTATCAAATGGCTGTCATTGTTACTACTGCATAATTTGAAAAAAATTAAAGCCATACCTCTAATCAGTGCAATAATTTGCCGTTCTTGGAATTTGTATTATGAGGTTCTTTTTCTCATTTTTACTGAGACACAAATGTTTTTGTGACATTTTCCCACTTCTGTTGCATTAATAATTTACAGTATAAAAAAACAGGTCTGTAGCCATCACTTCATCCTAACCATAAGCCGAACAAATTTAGTGTTTCTCTGTGTCATGCATATTGCTAGGATATGTGAATATTATTAGACAGTGACATTTATTATTTTTCATACGGAAATGGTCTTCATGTTTAACAACGGATTGCGGGTGAACTGCTATCATGCTGTTTTTTGGACTTCAGGTGTACTATCATGCTCCACTGGCTAGCTAATATAGCCCTACCATGCCCCAGCAACTAAGGAAACCAGGATCTGCCAATGAAAAATGATGGTGCACAAGGCATATTTATTTCCTTGACTGAAGTTTAACTTGCAACTTTTCTATGCCAATTAACTGTATGTATTGGCCTATTTTCATTGTATAAAAAACAGGAAATAAATACAGGCTTCTTGAAAATAAATAATTACGTAAGAAATTCTAGTGGACTCAAGGTAAGCTAACAGAGGGATGGGACAACAGTAAAAAAAACTGTTCCTGTCGTCACAACTACCTCCTGTGTTGCCCCCCCCCCCCCAAAAAAAAAGAAAGCCACAATCCACAATGATAAAGCTATAACAGCTCTTACAATGCCATTTTTGGGTACAGCAGCATTGAAAGTAGTAACCACTTAAACTTTAATATTAGTAGCTCAGACAAAAATCTTGGTGATGAAAATCTGAAAATAATTCATTTGTCAATTTTGGGGTATAGCTGTCTTTTTAGAGGCAGTAAGGAAGGTTGGGGTATTTTGGCAAGAAACTGCTGCTGACTGGAATGTTGGTTTAATACTTTAGAGCTTAAAACTTGAAAGCAGTTATGAGAATTAAGTGAATGCATGAACCACATTATTCTACAAGGCAAAATGGAAACTGCTTTCAAACAGAACTGTCATGAAATATAAAGACATTGCATTAAGCTTCAGAATAATGCAATTTAAGGCTGCTAGGATACTTGTCCATCAAAACAACAGTGGAAACTTACACTGTACAGGAAGAAGCAATGAATGTACAGACTGTAAGAAGCTTAATAAAGGCATGGAGTAGGCAGATGCACTGGTCAAGAAGATGAAGGAGGGACTTCTGTGACCAAACATTTAGATAAAGAGGGAAAAAGAAGAAACAAGACACTGAACATCACAGTGTCTTCCAGACCAATTCTGTCAAAAATTTCCTCAAAAACGAAAACAGTCTATATCTTTAACAGCCAAGTTGCATGTCAACCAATTTATACTAAATAACCACAATTAATTTTGTTTTGCTATATTTTCTGACACAAATTCTAACTAGCAAAACAACAAAAGTGTCAAACCAAAGCAAAGCTATAATGATACTCAAAAGATAAAACAAACAGCACATTCTAGATTTATTTTACTTTCAAATCATAACCTAACAAATTGTAGTACAGCAGTTAACTGAACAGATGACAAACTGTGAAAGGTATCTGTTTGGGGAATTCATCCTAATACTGAGCAGAAGAGACCACCAATCCACTCCCCTTAAGCAGTGCACAGTATACGGTCTACAAAAGTGAGTCTGGTAACACTACATCTGAAATATCCTGGTGATGTGTCTCTGTTGCTCTTTTTCTCAGTGTGTGTGTGTGTGTGTGTGTGTGTATGTGACTACATATATCACACAGAAATAAGTAGATCACAAATTTTCACAAACTACAGTCACTAGTATCACACATTTAAAATGCAGAATGTTTTGTGCTGTTGGCTTTGCTGATGGGCGTGCTTGCAAGATCAAGGTGCAGTGGGGCATGAGACTTTGCCCTTTTCTGCTTTTGTGCAATCTCATAACTGGTATATGCAAGTTGCAGGAGGTGTGGGGGTGCGGGGGGCTTGTTCCCTTGTAAAAAAATAATTTTAATTTTTTTTTTATTTTCAGTATTTTTCATTTGATCTTTAGGGATTTTTTTTTTTTTTTGGTTTTGTGTTTTTTTTTTCCAATGTTTGCCAATATTTTCATTCATACACACAAATATGGATAATGTGGATATTTATAAGTGTGGCTAACTAGCCAGCTGTAATATCCCTAATTCAGTTTGCCCATAGTTATCAGTCCATGATTGAATTTTTTATTAATTATGTCTATTGCGACTTTTAAGTGACCAGCATTGCTTGTTAAAGCAGTTTAACTTTTTATCAAGAATAATGTTTGACCACATATCTTTAACCATTCATTCTCCAGTAAAGTTTTAGTACAACAGAATATGAAGATCGACAAAAGATTATTATTTTTTTTTTATTGCATTACTTTTTCAAAAAAAGTTATCTTTTTTCATTCAGCTCAGGACTTTTCCTCTAAGGGTCTATGTAATGGGGTGACTATAAGCGTTCTTCAGAGGATTTCATCAGACCACCCCCTATTCATTTGGACCCTATGATATCCTACCAGGTCATTCTCCACTAGAATCTTCTACATTTTTGTATGCTCTTTTATTCTCTTGCTCTATCTTTCATGTTACCTTGTGCCTTGAAGGAGGCCATTCCTGCCTGGAGTCATAAAAAACCTCTGCATCTTCAGAACAAATCTATGTAACATGTGACAACCTATAGCCGGTTTGGGGGTTGGGGAGTGGGATTGGGAACTGCTTTCTAGCAGCCTCAAGAACCTCAATCTTCCCTAAGTTTACTCCTTCCAGAAGGATAAAAATGCAACTGCATTTTGTAAAGATAACAAAACACTGCATGGAAAAAAACCTACAAAAGAAAAGTATTTGTTAATAAATTTTATATATTTAACTTCTACTTCTTCAAAACATCACAAACTTTAGCATCCTGGACAATTCAGTCTTTTTATTTTTGGGGTGGGGTGGGGTTTGCCCCTGGTGCCTGCCAACAATCTAACCCTCTTAGTCAACTGTCTCATTCATTCCTCCTACTCTGGGGTGAGAGCTAAACAAAAAGGGCATCATCAGAGGTGCATAGGTGTTTGCATTTTTTTCAGCACTAACCTCACCTAGACATGCCTAGGTTTTGGTGTGCAAATGGCATCGATGATCCACTTCTGAAGGTGATGTCACCCCTCAAGCAGCCTCCCCCCTTTAAGGTCAGCACTACTAAGGTGTCTCTGGTGTCATTCAGGGTTTAACCATGGAAAAGTGCTCCCACAACCTCCCAATCAGAGGAGAGGTGAGTCAGCAAAGCCACATCACTCTTCTCCTCCACACCAACTCCAGCAGGTACCTTGAGCAAATAACTGAGCTTGGGTCATAGTCAGGGCTTTATCCATCCACACTACCAAAGCTGGCCATGGACAATTTAGCCTAAGTAGTATCGGTACAGATCTCTCAACCTCTTAGTTCAAGAAATCTGGACAAAGCCTAAAATAATGGGGGGGGGGGGATAAAGACTCAAATTAGGGACAGATTTTAAATAATGGTCTTATAAACTTATTTTCCGAAGGATATGAAGTCTAAAACTCAAATATAGGTTATTACTTATTGACTTAAATCTTCAGTGATTTGCCAGAAAATCACAAATGTTATGAGGAAGAGACCAAACATATGATGCAAAAATCTGGACAGTTGAGAGGTACAAGTGTCACTCAGATGGGCCTTCTATGCGGCCCATCTAATTACTAAAGAGTTTGCATCTAGAAATAAAGAGGTTATAGTGCCCCTCTACTAGTCACTCATTAGATCCATCATAGAGTACAATGTCCCATTTGGGATGTACCTCACAAGTCACTTCCAACAGCTGGAAAGACCACAAATGTACCTCACCAAGAGGATTACTGCCCTCAAACATATGTCCTATGCAGCCAGACTGAAAAAACTCCGGCTGTACTCAGTGGCATATCGCTTAGTCAGAGGTGATCCAACTCAGAATTGATGGACATGCTCCACCTAAAGAAATCCAAGTCACTGCGAGCCACGCGTTCTGTTTAATAATTACTTTCCTTAAATAAACACCACACTGTTACGATATACAATAATGTTCATGGCTCACTAAAATGAGATGACAGATACTCCTACAGTAAATGATAACTACTTAGAACAGATGGTTAATCAACCTTTGGGACTGTAAACTTTGGATCAAAATGTTATGGACCCAGTTGTGAGAGATTTTTAAAATCTTAGTTTAAGAGAGCAGACAAGATAGGTTTCATTGCATTTCAAGTCAGATTAGTTAGGCTCACCAAAACTGATAAGTTTACCAAGCCTTTGGTATCTCCCGCCTGGGTTAAGTAGGACCACAAATTAGTAATCTTCTTTTTTAAGGACACCAAACTCGCATTGGTAAACATTTCTGAATTCAAGGACTTCACAATTAAACCTAGGTAGCTTGTATTTTTAATGTCACAATTCCCAATTAAGCTTCAGCCGCTAAGTTTTACATCTAAATTTTATTGACACATAAGTGTGCAGATCTAGAAGTACTCATTAGAACAAAATAGAATGGGAAACTTACACTATAAAACTTTGTAACAAAAGAAAACAAAAACTTTTAAAGTCCCTAAACAACCCTACTCACATCAGTCAATCAAGAACAACAACAAAATAAAAATGATAATCATAAAGACCAAAGCTGAACACTAACTGAAACTGGTATCAAAAGCCAAAGATAATTAGAAGTCCTTCTTTAGTTACATTAGGAAACTAAGAAAAAACACTTATTACCCATTACGAGGAAATAATCCAAAATGGCGTGATCACTCTGACCCTAAAGACACGGCTACCATACTTTACAAATACATTTTGTGCTAACTTTATTCAAGATGCAATCAATGAAATTCCACAAATCCCCACGTTCCACTCATCCCTGAAGTCACCAAGGAATATGTCCTGGCTGTACTCTCTAAAACTAAAAACACCAATGCCTTGGTCAAAGATAATTTACCTGGATGCCCAATTAATAAAGCCCGACACACTTTCAATAAAGCCCTCCTTTACTTGTTTAACATGAGCCATATCCATGGAGTATGTCCATGAGGTGTGGAAAACACCTGTAGTATTACCCCTGTGCAATGGGGGCCCTACTGCAGACCCTGAGAATTACAAGCTAGTCAGCCTAAGTAGCCTAATTTACAAGGATATGGAATGTGTATCTAACCTTAAGCTACACGGTGCTAAAACTGTCATGCAACGAGACTGCCAACAGTTTTGTTTTGTCAAGGAAAGATCATGTCTACTAAACAAGGAAAACTTCTTTGAGAAGGTTACCGAGACAGTAGCCACCAACCATTCAGTTCACACAGCATATCTGGATCTAGCTAAATCCTTCAACACCTTATCCCCTGCTGGCATTGTAAATGAGCTATAAGAACTAAGTAGACCATTATGTAGTAAGATGAAGTACAGCTTGGCTAGACAGTAGAGCCCAGACAACTAAGGGGACAGGTACTACTTTAGAAAATAAGAAAGTAACCAGTGAAGTAGCACAAGGCTCAGTACTGTTGTTGAATACAAGGTGAGCATAATCCTCCATTCCCCCGCTAATACAGAAGTGCTTCAACAAGAACTAGCCCCTACAAATCAATGGTGTACAGAGAAAAGGTCCAAACTAAATGAAAAAAAAAATAAGCACGGTCAGTTCTGGGAAACACTCATCTACAACTTACAGCAAAGCCTATACCTTAACTTCACACAGACATGGTAGTCAGGGATATTTCTTCACCTTGGACCTCCATGTTGCAGTGGCAGCTAGGAAATGCTTCAATCTAGCAAAACTGATTTCCAAAGGTATCTCATCTAACAACACAGTGGCATAAAGGAATAAAAACCTTGCTTACAGTAAAGTAAACAGAGTCTGTTTAGTGGTTCAGAAAGCTTGAAACAATGGAAAGGATGGGTGCTGCCTATCTTTGGGGGGGGGGCATGCTGAGCAGATTCTCTCACACAACTCTGAAGGAGGCAAGGACTCAGAAAATGGATCACAGTGCTGCAGTGGACACAGAACGGATGAGTGTTACTGTAGCTGGCTGGCTCATCGTGGTCCAACAAGTGTCTACACAACTGAAGCATCAGCATGGGAGGTGGGAATTATGCCGGAAAAATCTCTTAGCAGCTGCAGTATGACAGCACCTTGTCCAACTCATCTCACTCTGCAATGCTGGCAGGTGCAGCCCCTTGAGCCTAGCAAGGAGGCAAGAATAGTGACCACCAGGCACAGGTGCTCTCCTGGTTGGGAGACCCTCCCTCTGTGGATCACAGGCAGACTAGAAGCCCTAGATCTACACTCTTAAGTCTCTTATAGATTCCTATGTGGAGATGTATGCTTAGCATTCCATGCCATCCAAGATCCTACACAATAATTGACCACTCATACCTTCAAAGGAGGAATGGCTATACAAACACCTAAACCAAGGATCTGAACTTCAAAGAAACATAAATAAAACAAAGCTGGAGGGATAGATTCATTACCCAACAGTTGACCCATCTCAGGAACAAATTTCCCCTACATGTTAAGCAAAGTTATTCCCTTGCTTCGTTCAAGGCTAATCCTGACAACTGCAAGTTCACCCCTGGCCTGACATGCTTTGTCCTCCTGGGAATGCAAGGTTATGTCTTGAGGATAATATTTAGCAAAGTGCACATAGACTTCAGACTTACTTGCCTTGTAGTTCTTATACTGTGATCGTGGGTACAACACAATTACTGCCATTACAAGTAATAAATATGTGACAAGCCAAGAATAAATGGTAAAACACATCAACAAACCATGAACTGATGCTGTCTTGTGTAAAATGCTAAACATCTTAACATTTTACAGTTCTTATTTACAATTTTACTGTTAAGTGTTAAAATGCATTCAATAACTTACAGTTAGTATAACAAATTATAAACAGAAATTGAGACATTCAAAACATATTGTACTACGGTAGTAAATAGTAAAAATCAAGATCGCCTTTTCATATTTCAATTTTCTGAACAAAGGGTACTTTGCACTGTAAATCTATTTCTCAAAAGTAAGAAAATGGAGTGCATTAAAGCCATTCACAGACTTCTGCAAATCACTCATAACTGTGCTGCTAATGTTCCTTTTGTAAACATCTCTAACATGTTCCTGAAAACACATTTTAAAAGCCTTTCATGGAACTGATCACACATACTAGGTCGCACCCAATACATAAGTAATGCACAACCATTTCTTAACTGCATGTAACCAGTACTTGCACTTAAAACTGTTTCCTATTTATTATCCATTTAGTCTCCTTGCTAACAAATTTGCAACTATTGCAGTTACCACACAGTAAGAGGTGCCCCGCAATTCATTCATATGTGTATACATGCAGTCCTTCTGCAACCACCAGAAGGTGTTATTAAACTTCTGACCTAGATCTTCTCCTATTGTACAGATGAAGTTTACTGGGTGATCTTCTCTCACTACTGGTCAAGCAAAAACATTGCCTATTTTTTTTTTACATCTCGAGTAGATTATATGTCCGCATAATAAACTGCAGTCTTAATTCTTAGGGGTTCTCTGATCTCTATTAAAATCATTTAACAGAGGTCTCCTGAAATGTGCCCTTCTGGTTATGGACACATTTAATAATAATAACAACAACAAATAATAATTCATATGTGCTGCACAAACTTTTGTCTTTTCAGATTCACCATTTGGAACTGAACAGATTAATTTGTGATTATGGTTACTACAAGAATGTAAAAAAATAATTAATTAAATATTTATTTCCTGTGGATTGTGCTATAACAGTATCATCTGTACTAGCTTTCCAATTCATGTCCAGAAAATTTCTCATAGTGGGATACCTGAAAGTCAAATAACTAAAGTACAGTTGCTTTTTCAATGTTCAATAAATTCCAAGAACAAACTTATAAGGTTACTAGTCATGAATACCAGCTCATCTATAAATCTCACAAATAATTTTGATATCACATTTTAAGCACTTTGCAGTGTAGCAAACATTCGCTTTGATTCACTGTATAAGTACGTTGGAAAATGTAGCTGCGAAAACCTGCCTCCATACCTGTTCCTCCATTTAGCAGATTAATTTGAAGGTACAATCTGAAATATAATTTGTTTTTAGAAAAGATTCTAAATATTCCAACACAAAATTTTTCTCAGGACCATTTTTCAGTTTATGTGCAAAAGCTTACAAGCCATAACAAGTTAGATGCACACATATGACTTAAAAGTCAGTAGCTGCTCTAGAAAAATCATGTTACCCCCTGGATACTACAGTTTCTGTAATATACATTAGGAATTCAAGGGTTGCAAGTCCATTCTCTTTATATCTTCCCATATCTGACCAGATGTAATCTTAACCTTTTCCACAGTGGGTTCCTACTGGATTGTCATCACCCCTCCCTCCAACATTTTCTGTATGGGTCGGAGTATTGCATCAACTACCGTCATCTCTCTAGATACAGTGTCACTCTCCTACCTTCTTCGATAGTCACGCCAGTGTGTTGCAAGTTTTCTTTCATACAATCAATCCATTTATCAGTTTGCTGGATGCCCTTGTTTCCTCTTGCCTTCTTCCCGTTTGTCCCAAACCACCTTCACCAGATTGTCATCTTCTGCATTCCTGCACATATACCTGGTCCACAGTAATCTGTTATCTTTGACATTCTCATTAATTGGAGCTACCTGGTTTCTACTCTGATGTCCTCATTTCTTCGGCTGTCCTACAATGTGCATCCAATCACCCATCTCAGGCACTTTATCTCCAATCATCTCTAGCTTCCTCAACTGCTCTGCCTTCACTGTCCAAGTTTCTGTACCATACAGTAGTACTGGTCACGCCACTATTTTGTACTCCTTGCCGTTTACAGCTTCTTTGGCAGTCTTCTCTCACAAACTACCACTGACACTGTCAGTTTTATGCAGCCCCTCTGACTACAGCTTCGACCTCCTCATTTAGACTTCCCTTTTCCTCAACTACCCCTCCCAGACACTTGAAGCCGTTAACTTGTTCTCACCATTTTCCCTTTTGTCTAAATTCTCAGCTTCTTCGGATTTCCCCCATTTGCTGTCATTACAACTGCTCTATATTCAATTTCAGTGTGCCTCCTTTTGTGCATTTCAGTGCCCTATCACTTGCTGACGTACTTGTTTAGACTCTGCCTGTAATGTCACCATTGGAATTATATAAAACGTTACGAACCTTGGATAAACTTTAAAATATTGGGATGGGATACGAGATTACTTTGTTTTCTTTTAATTTTCATTAATTCAGTCTCTCCTGGTATTTCAACCTAGTAAATTTTGATCCTCCCCAATAATTCATTCTGTTGGATCTTTTATTAGAACTTGATGTTGGTCTGCACTGATTAACAGATTTAAGCACTTACTTCTCTACTGCTCAGTGGACAATACTGCGCTGTTGTCTCCCTTGACTGTGATGTTACTGTTCTTTGCAAGAATGGAAAGTTACATACTGCCATCAACTTCTTTTTGGAAATATTATATTTTATACTAACCTTTCTCTTAAAAACAGCAAACAAACACTGGGAGCCACCTTCTTCAAGAACTAACTGTACCACACTGTAAAACTGGGACAAAATGACTGAGATTAGTAATGCAGACAATGAGGCCATACCAATTTCAAATACCTTCCCTGGTGAAATCATTACCTCTGTTGTTGTGCATGTAAAAATGTGTAAAACACTTAACAATTCAGACATTTTCACTAATTCAATAAATAAATGATGCAAACCTTAGTTCTAATTGAATAAAATAATAAATATGTAAACACACAGTAACCACAGTCTAAAATAATAAATATGTAAAAACACAATATCACAATAAGTTAGTCTGAAGTCATCTACCTGGAGGACAAAAGCACTTACTGTTATATGTTTTAACATATGTATTATTTTATTCAAGTAGAATTAAGATTTGCATTGTTTATTTTGTAGGTTATTAAGAGTTATAATGTTTGAACCAGTGATTTTCTCCATATTGTCTTGGTTTTACATTATATTATTTGAAATTTTTATGAAATTATACACTACATATTCAGACCCACTAGTGCTCAAACCCATTTCCATTTATCTATGTCAAATAAAGTGCTAGTCAGTGTTTGTGTACTCAAAATGCTTTATTTATCAAAACAGTACTGTAATTCAACTTTTCTCATCACTCTAAGAATCTAACAATGTTTCTACCACTTAGTTTGTCTCAAACGTTATCCCTAATTCCCTTTAAAAATACACTTGGTATATTGCAAAATTTCTGATGCATCTCTTGAGAAAAAGGGGGTTGGGGAAGATGAGCCTACCGCAGCAGTGATTACTTCAAACATGTACTGTTATGGCAAGTGCAACTCATACAACTGTAATTATGATCACCAGTATCACTGCTGCAGTAAACATAAGCTATAGGGGTAGATTTCTATAGCTTATCCAAACTATGAGGAAGGAGGATTAGGATCCAGAAGTCCCTGGAGAATAGTCCAAACAAAGTATGCTCTCGACCTGGAGAAGAAATCCAATTTGCAATGCTCTGTAAAAGTGAGTACAGAGAACAGGTCTATATTATATTAGCGAACGCTATATAAACGACCCAAACACTACGAAAATGCAAATGTTGAACACACAGATCAGTGATTTTTTTTCCCAGGGGGAAAAAAAAAAATCACTGATCCATAAAAAACAAAACAAAAAAAACAAAACAAATAAAGTGGGGGGCTTTGCCCGCCAAATCCTCCCTACTTAAATATACCAATTCCAAGAACGCAGCACAGTGGAGGAAATGGCAAGGTCCTGAAAACGTCCCAGATTTTTTTCCCTAGGAATAAAAAAAAAAAAAAAAAAAAAAAAAAAAAAAAAAAAAAAAAAAAATCGCTGTCCCGTGCTTTCAGCATTTTGCCATTTCGAGTAAACACGTTCGACAAAACAGCATTTGCAACTTTAAGCATTTGTTTAAATAATAGGGACCCCAGAGAACCAACTGTTCTGTATTCAGTTTAAAACAATGTGACCTCTTTTGTGCATTTTGTTACCCTATCACTTGCTGACAGACTTGCTTACAACCCGCCTGTAATGTTACCACTGGAATTATATAAATCTTTATGAACCCTGGATAAACTTCCTGGGCCCACCCCTTTTCTGGTATGCCTTGATCCTGCCTAGAAGTGATTTATCATTGTGGGAATAATAAAAAAGCAACAACAAACTATCTGGAAATAATCTGCTTTAACACACATTGTCCTTTCTTTGTGCCATCATAGGAGATGAACAGTTGTTTGGCTTACCTATAGGACTGTTTCATACTTCCTTATCTCATCTTGTCATCCCCAACTTACGGACTCTCATTCAGCCTACATCCTTCTTTTCTTTGAATCTCTCCCACTCCTTTCCCTTCTACTCCTCTTCCCTCTGCATGCTTCTCTCTCCATTTCTCCGTCATCTCTCCATGGTGTCCTTTCCTGCAACGATTCTCACTTTCGGTTTCTAATGTTTTCATGCCTCTCTATATAATGATATGCCGATATCCATTGTAGCATAAGCCATCTCAGTCATTATGGCTACATCTTGTCCAGAAAGCTCTGCTAAGCATAATTCCATTTTTCCAACCATATTTTGCCTTTGGAAACTGCTTCTTGAACTAAATGTTGTTGCATATTTTGCACTTGTAATGTGTGTATGTTTTACAGCATATCCCTGTATGCGTAAATATATTTTGTTAATTTCTTATGTGAACCTATTCACCCAAGCTGTGCCTCTAAATGGTCCAATGAGATCAATGCAGTACCCCAGTAAGTAAACAAATTATATATAACTAAATAAAAAGCAAATTAACAAAGAGCCAATTTTCCAGCTCAAAGTTAAGATCCCAAGTAGGTGCTACCCATTTCCTATATGGTCTTGCAAGTAGAACCCCTTTTAAGAACTACTTGAACAAAGACAGAGAAGAAAGGGGAGGATCAATGGGTAGATATGCTCAAATAGCCAACAAATGAAACCTGACAGAGAAAGAACAGTGAGGGGACAGTAGCTCACAGAAATGTTTAAGAAAGTGCAGTTGTATAACAACTTAACATAACAGCAGATGTCCTTCTAATCACTGTTACAGAATTCATAATGAAAGGGTTTTCACTACTGAAATTCTAGCAGGGTACCAAAGCTTTACCTTCCCAGGACAATATTTCTGGCGTACATGATACCTCTCAACTGTACAGATTTTCGCAGAATGTCCATATTTTTGGTCTGTTTTTCATAGAAAAAGAAGTTATGTACTCACCATAACGTTCCATGTGAGTTGTTTATTTTGCCTTTATTCTCAGTGATGGGTTCAGAGCCGATCCTCAGCTCCGACACGGCCGATAGCAATGCCAGTAGCTCGAGACCAAGCCCCTTATGCACTGCTGGAATTACCTCAGATCTTGTTTGCTGCGTGTATATATGCCCCTGTAAGGGGTGCACTCCCCAAGAAGAAAGAAGAAGTATTGAACAACTAGGATGATACTAGCTTCTAGGTCAAATGTTAGCCAGGAGGGGGATGGAGGGAGGGACGTGAGAATAAAGGCGAGATAAACAACTCACATGGAACATTATGGTGAGTACATAACTTCTTTATGTGAAGTTGTTAAATCTCACCAGTTATTTTCATTGATGGGTAGCGTCCCTAGCACCCACAATCCTGGGTGGCTCACGGAGTACATTTTTCAGGACCGTAGAACCAAAAGAAGACCTGTCCCTGGAAGCCTTATCTACTTTGTAATGAGTGATAAAGGTATGAGGCTTAGACCAAGTGGCTGCAGCACAAATATTATCAAGGGGCAATTTAGCTTGAAAAGCAGAAGACGTAGAAACGGCTATGGCTGAATGAGCCTTTTGTGTGGCAAAGGTATGTTAGCAGTTGCATTAACAAATGAGATACAATCAGATAACCATTTTGAAAGGGTTGTTTTAGCCACTGGTCTACCTTTTCTGGCCTCCGAAAAGGATACAAAAAGAGTTGATCTGATTTTCTAATATCCTTAGTTCTATCAAGATAAAATCTGAGCTGTCTGTGCACATCAAGTTTGTGCAGAATGTATTCCAATTTGTTGGAATGGTTGGGAAAAAAGACTGGCAACTCAATGACCTGATTGATATTAGACTTAGAACAGACTTTAGGAAAAAAGGAGGGGTTTGTTCTGAGAGATACTCTATCAGCATGGAAAATCATTTAAGGAGGTCTGACAGATAATGCTTGAAGTTCTGACACTCTACGGGCAGAAGTAATGGCCACTAGAAAAATAGTTTTCCAAGACAAAAATTTGAGATCACAACATGATGCTGGTTCGAAGGGGGGAAGAATTATTTGAGATAGCATAAAATTCAAATTCCAGGGAGAATAAGGGATTTTGACAGGAGGTCTCATGTGAAAAACACTTTTGAGAAAAACCTTAGGTAACTTATGGACCATAATATTTAACCCATCCAATCCAAGGTGGAAATTAGATATGGTGGCTAACTGAATCCGAACTGTGGCAGCTGCTGCTCCTTCCTTAAAAATCATTGTCAAAAACTCTAAAATGGATGACAAAGGAGCTCGGAAAGGGTCAATTTTTTGTATACTGGCCCAAATGGAGAACCTTTTCCACTTACTGCGATATAGTTTTCTGGTGGATTGCTTATGAGACGACAATAGAATTTGTTTTGTGTCATCTGAGAGTGAATGAAGCCTGGCTATTTGGGGAAGTGGATCAGCCAAGCAGTCAGCTTTAGAGACTGCAATGAAGGATGGAGGTCCCCTGACGGGTGTGTCAGGAGGTCTGGAACTGGGTCCAGGATCCATGGATCCTCCAGCAGATGATGGTGAAGAAAAGGGAACCAAATCTGTCGAGGCCAATGAGGAGCTATAAGGATAACAGTCCTTCCCAGCGACTTTGCTTTCTGTAAAAACCTGGGCATCAATGGAATTGGAGGGAATAAATATAGGAGACACGGAGGCCAATCGTGTATGAGTACATCTCTCGGGGATGTCCCGAAGGTGGTATTAGGGCAAAGTAGCTTCTGCATTTGGTATTGATGTGACTGGCAAAGAGGTCGCAGCAAGGCTGGCCCCATTTGCGGAAAATCATGTCCGCAACATTTTGGTTGACAGACCACTCGGGAGGCAACAGGATTGCCCTGCTCAGCTTTTCCGCTATCATGTTGGATTTTCCCGGGATGTCCATTGCTAACAGAAAATGCTGGGATGACACAGCCCATTGCCATACCCTGAGGCTTCTCGACAAAGGGGATAAGACTCAGTTCCACCCTGTTTGTTCAAGTACCAGACCACTGACATGTTGTCTGTCTGAATTGCAATTGTCCCTAGAGGAACAGAGTCCTGAAAGTACTGCAACACCAGAAGTACTGCTCTCAACTCCAGAACATTGATATGCAGATGTGACACTTAATCCGTCCATGTGCCTTGGGCAGTCTTTCCCTGAAAATGCCCCCCCCCCACCCTATCAGGGAAGCGTCCGTGGTCACAGTGGCTATGGAGGGGGGGCACAAAGGGTCTTCCTATTGTGACATGAAGAGACATCAACCACCACCGAAGGTCCCTCTTGCAAGAGTTTGTGAGGAGAATCATATGGTTCATTGGCAATTTCTGGTAAGACCATTGAGCGAACAGGAGCCATTGAAGAATTCGTATATGTATCCTTGCGAGTGGAATGGCTAGAATTGCTGCCACCATCAAACCTAGTACCTTCAAGACCTCTGCGGCTGTAGCTCTGTTCTTTTGACACCAATGAGTTGACGTGTTGGCGAAGAAGTGAGACCCTTTCGACTGGAAGACGTAGAGTGGTGGTTGAGGTATCTAACTCTGCTCCTATAAAGACGGTATGCTGCGATGGCTACAAGGCAGACTTTTCGAAGTTGACTGTAATGCCCAAGTGGTGGCAGAGTGTAAGAGTAGATTGTGTTGCCTGAATCCATTGATGCCTGGTGGTAGCGGTGGGGAGCCAATCGTCTAGATATGGAAACACCTGGAATCCTAGATGCCTCAGGTGAGCCGTGACCACTGCCATGCATTTGGTGAACACTCTGGGGGCTGTAGTGAGACCAAAGGGCAGGGCTCGAAACTGGTAGGGATTGGCTCCAAGCCGGAAACGCAGGTGATCTCTGGAGTGTCTGTCCATCTTTATGTGGTAGTACGCATCCTTGAGATCGATGGAGCACATCCAATCACCTTTCCCTAGAAAGGGAAGAATGGCCTGAAGCGTGACCTCTTGGAACTTCTCTTTTTTTACAAATTGGTGGAGTCTGCTGAGGTCCAAGACAGGTCTCCAGTCCCCTGTTTTCTTTGGAACCAAAAAGAATCTTGAGTAAGTTCCGAATCCAGTTTGGTCTGCTGGGACTGGCTGGATGACTCTTTTTTTCTAGCAACTTGCGGAACTCTATAGTTGCTTGTTCCCTGAGACTGGGTGGAACATCCAGGATTCTGTTGACAGGAGTGGGAGGGGTAGAGAAATACCCTCTGGAAATGATGCTTTGTACCCAGGTATCAGATGTTATGCTTAGCCAGGCTTCTGGGTACAAAGATACACGACCCCCGACTGCCTCCAGAGCTGGACAGCCAGGTCTCCTTTCAGGAGCGCTGGTAGGGCTGACCAGAGAACTGGCCTCTATCACCCTGCTGTTGCGGACCCCCCCTGCCACGGCATCTTCCATTATAACCCCCTCCTCTGCCACTAGAGGGGATTTCACCACGTGTCCTGAAAGGCTCCCTGTGCTTTTTGGAACCACATCTTTCTGCCCTTAGGGCCCTTGGGATAGGGCAGAGTAGGGGTAGAAAAACGGACTCCAATGGCAGATAGAGTCTTGCCTTCCTGCTCACACCTGGTTAGAGTTTCCTTCATCTTGGGCCCAAACAGAGATGAGCCATCAAATGGGGTGTTGATAAAGGAAGACTTGAAAGGCTCCGCAAAGGAACAGAGACACATCCAGGCTTGTCTACGCAGGGCAATGCCTGAACTAACGGCTCTACTCGAACCATCAGCTGAGTAAGATATGAGATGCATGGACGAGTTCACAATCGAGTTTAGGGTAGCCAGCTGGGTGTTAACTCTGTCGGCAACCCCTGCAGTTACCGTACCCTGGAGAGCATCTCCTAGCTCTTTCAGGAGATCTCTTTGTAGTCTTGTAAAATGGGTTAAATAGTTCAGTGATCGAAGGGAAAAAGTCGCTGAACTAAACATGCATTTCCCATATCTATCCATGATCCTGGAATCTCTGTTAGGAGGATGGATAGATGAGGACGTCTCAGGCGTTTCCTTTTTGGTGGCTGCCGCCACCACCATGGCATCAACAGGCACTCCCTTAGTCAAAAAAGCTTTGTTCACTGGGGCAGAGATGAACTTATTTGGCTTTCGAGGGACAGGTTCCATGGCCTCCAGAGACTCCCAATGAGATCAGCTCCATGAGCCCATCGTAAAGCCGAGACACCAAAGAGGTGGAAGGCTGAGACCCGAAAGCCTTCAAGAGCACTGACTCGTCTTCAGTAGGGCTTTTGGACTGCCAACCGCCCCTCTGATTAAGGATCTCTAATATCTCTGCAAAGGAGATATCCTCAGAGGGGGATCGAGTGGACCCTTCTGACTCATCCAAGTCGGTGTCAGATGTCAAAGACTCCTGTGCGGAGTCCAAGTGCCTCCTCTTGCACAGTCTCTTCCTGGGTACCTCCTCAGTGGGGGCATCTGGGGAGGTCTCAGAAGAGCAGGGGGCGCCATGTGGGGCCACTTGAGGCTCAGGGTCTCTACTTTTGGGTTGACCGGTAGAAGCAGGAGCGGACACAGGCTCTTGAGGGGAGGAGGAAGCCAGACCTGATGCTGATGATGTCTTTGGAGACAGGACTCTCCTCATGGCATCGCATGCACCATGGCTCCAATGAGAAGGGGTAGATGGATCCAAAGGGTCCGCCCGATCCTCCCACACCGAGGCCATGGGCTTCGAGCCCGAGGTAGGTGCTGAGCTCATCCGAGCCAAAGCCCCGAGAAGAAGAGTCGGCACCGACAAATTGGTACAACTATCCTCTCCAGACCCGACAGGAGAGTGTCGGCTCCTAGAGTCCCCGGTCAGCACCGAGGACATCCGAGTAGATGGAAGTGATAACACCGGAGCAGGTCTCGGCTCCACAGGCTCAACAACCATCAGGTCGGGCTCCTCAGGCTCCGAAAGTCCAGTACGGCTCAGAGGAGAGCAGTCAAGTCCAGGTTAATGGTCTTCGGTTCTGACGAAGGCGTCAGAGCCGACAACAATTTGGCAAGACCTGGTGCCCGTAAAAGCTTCTGCACCAACTGGTCCATATACAGATCTGAGAGGCTGACAGAAGACTTCGAGATGTGCACCGAGGGTGCTGACTGGAGCAGAGGAGATGAGGGAATCTCAGAAACCGGCTCCAAAGCTGTGAGCTGGCTTTGAACAGAAGGGACACTTAGTTCCGAGGGCAGTGGAATCGATGACCCTACACCCTCCATTTTTTAGCCTTTTTCGATGCTTTGAAGTCACCTGAAGACTTGGATGACTGAGGATTTACTAGCACCATCCTTGTCACCCAGTGCTTCCGAGAAGGGGTGCTGAAGTAAACCCCTATCCAGCAATTTCCTCCTTCTCTCTCAAAGTATCCTGGAAGAAAAGGAGTGACAGGTGCTACAAGATTCTTGGAGGTGTAATGCCCCCAGACAATAAACACACTGAACATGCCCGTCAGTGACTGACATTTTTTGTCCACAATCCAGACATTTTTTGAAGCCAGATTTAGGATGTGGCTTCTCTTTCTCATCAGACATCTCTATTTTAAATTTAAACAATTGAAAAAACACACTCAAGAAATTATCTAAAAACTACTGCTAAGAATGTGGTTAAATACAAGGCCAACTCTATAGAAAAAAGCAAGCCAACACAAGGCACTTATCTAAATCTAAGTCTAAAACTATATATACATATTATATATATATATATATATATATATATATATGTATATATATATATATATATATATATATATATATATATATATATATAAAAAACTATCCTAACAAGAAAGTCAAGAAAAAAGTTTTTAAAACTTGCAAATAGACAAATCTATCCAATAAAATTGGTCTGAGCTATCTGGAACACAGAGATTTGTGCTGTGGCAAACTAGATCTGCGGTAATTCCAGCAGTGCATCATGGGATAAGGGGCTTAGTCTCGAGCTACTGGCAAACCTTGAGCTTCGCTATCGGTCGTGTCGGAGCTGAGGATAGGCTCCGAACCCATCAGTGAGAATAAACGGCAAGATTTAATAACTTCACATTTGTGGTTTTCTGGCAAATTATTAAAGATAAAAATTAGAAAATAAATGACAGACATTTGAGTTTCAGACTTCATACCATTCTGAAAATTCATGCTAGTGTAAAACCTGTTTTTCTATCAATCTTTGAAGTTTGTAAGAGCAATATTTAGAAAATGTCCCTATTTTTGGGCCTTTGTCCCACTTTTTTTTAATGGCTATGTCCAGATTTCTTGCTCTAACACGTTGAGAGGTGTGTCCGGATGCATGAGCATAATTCCTCAGACTATCTCTCCTGAGAGGGAGAGACTGGTCAGCATTTTTGGATGTGTTATTAACTAAAGACAGGGTTAACCAAGGTTACACTGCAAGAATATATTGCAAACCTACATACTCTAACTGTTTTTAACACTTTGAAAGTACTCATCCATACTACCAAAAGCGGTGCGTTATAAAGGGACAACTTGTATGGGCAGCCAGTATGACCACACTAGAACAAGATTTTTCAAATTAATATATTTTGCTTAAAGAAATGTTCCTAGCTCGTGGATACCCATTAAAATTGATGAATTGATATCTGAGGTTACCCACAAGCATATATCAGGTTGGTTTAGACCTATATTGTGCTGAATATTTGTACAAGCAGAAGAGGAAAGGCTACACAATTTAACATTACCTAACAGTGTTCAAACTGATAAAAATAATGTTAACTTTACATTAACTTACAGTACTTCATTTTCACTTGATGGAAAACAAATAGCGAATATTTTATGTAAAAATTGGGCTGTGCTTACTGATGATGCCCAAATTAGAGACAAAGTCCCAGAAGCACCTAAAATCATTTATAAAAGAGGCTTTAATCTTAAAAATTTTATCAAGAGAGACTTGCATAGTAATCATAGAACTGGGGTATGTTAAAATGGGGATGTTGCAATTATTGTAAGTTTATTAAAACTTCAAATCGGGTTTACAATAAGAAATTTTACCTATTCCATTAGTGGTAGACATAAATGCAACAGCAAGAAGGAGTAGTTTATTTAGCCGAGTGCCAAAGCTGTCCATGGTTTTATATAAGAAAAACCGAAAGACAGTTGATGTAACGAATTTATGAACATCAGTACAGCATACATAAGCAAGATTGTAATAATGCACTACCAAATTATGTAACTGAGTTTCCTGGGCATTCCTTCTTATTTCTTGTAATAGAGCAGGTTAAAGAAAGCATTAGAGGTGGCCCATGGCAATTGTTACTGGAGCAAAGAGAATTATGGTGGCAAGTCCTAACCAATGCTTATATGTACCCAGGTTTAAATGAGTCATGTTTCTTAAAATGTTTATTAAGATTAAAATCTTTGGAAAGACGTTAAACTTGTTAAGAACTCACTTTTTTTACCTTGTCTTGGAGACAGGTTTAAGATTTTTATACTGTAGTTAAATGTATTTTTATATGTTTTAGAGAGAGAGAGAGTGTTTATTTATATAAACATTATATGCATATATATATATATATATATATATATATATATATATATATATATATATATATATATACACACACACACACACATAAATATTATGTTTATGTGTAATGTTTCTTTAATTATGAATTGATGATCTGATGATGTCACTGTTGATGGTTTATTTAAACCAAGATAGTTTTTTCGTTCATGTTTTTTGTCTGAAGAGTCATACACTGTTACTCCGGAAAGCGCTAACAATAAATTTGGAAGGTCTGGTATACCATGTTGCCTTTTTGTTTGTTCTTTGCAGTTTGGTTTTTGTTTTATGATATTGATTCTCTTATCTGCCTAGATTCCCACTCAAAATGTTTTATCATGTTTACTACTCTCTCCCCAAAAGAAACTTCTTCCACAGGAGAGTCAGGAGAAAGGAAGTCTTCATTATCTGAATGGATGTGGTCAGGGAAGTGGATTTCATGTGAATCTGACAGGGAATGATCTGGACCAGAAGCCTCCTCATCCTCAAAAGGAGAAGAATTCACAGCAACCTTTTGAAGTGTGGTGGGGGAGAGCTGGGAAGAAAAGGATTATGGCTTCAGGGTCATAATGGTCTTGTACAGGCCTTGAGAAAAATCTATCCATTCCTTCTCCGTAGGAGGAGGAGGAAAATTTGTTACACGTTCAGCTTTTTTCACAATTATGTCTGCCTGAACCAAGGTTAGTGGTTCAGATCCCTGATGTACCTCAATAAGTTTACCTGGGATCTTTTCACTAACTAGTAATGTGGAATGCCCTCTGGGCCCTCCAAGGTACTGATACATGGTTCAGCTTTATCAGTGGGTTGCTCAGTTGTAAGAGTGTCCTATGCCTTACCAGCCTAAAACAGGGGCTCAGCGGAGGGCATCTCAGACGGAGACAGATGTACAGTGGGTTCTGAAACCTCAGCAGGTATGTCAGAGTCGGGAAGGGTAGACTGAGTTTCTGGCATATGTCTTTTAAGCAGCAGCAGTACATCTGGGGAAGTGAAATCCGCCATCTTGAAGTGGGCCAAACATTTAAGACATTGGGTCTGCAAAAAAGCACTGACCAAGGACAAACAAGATCACATCATCTTGGGTAAAAATGATTGTCAAATGGAACAGGCCTTGTAGTCATGTTCCTCTCCTAAGCAGGAAAGACACTGAGTATGCAAGTCTGTGTGTGGAATTTGCCCATCACCCTCACACCCTCCTAGCTGACATCTACTACCAATATGGAAAAACACTTAAGAAAAGCATCACTGTAGTGTTGCCTGTAATCACCTGCAGAGGTCCACGTCATGGATCACAGAGAACATCTCTTTCACGTATGTATTTTGCCCTCTCTGTTTTTTCACCCCAAAGACCCTGCACTTTTACCCTCATTGAAACAGCACCCCAAGCAAAATCCACTATGTTTGTTTTAACAGATTGAGCAGGGATTGGAAACATGGGAGACCTGGACTGGGGGAAATCTATTCTCCCCACCAAAGGTGTTTCCTCTTCACAAAATCGAAGACTGGAATTTGGAATTCCAGTGGATGAGAATATTGGGTTCACATAGTTTTTATGAACTACTGGACTTTTCTTGTGTAACCTGGCAAGATGAATCATGGAAGCCATAATTCCAAGAATCCTGAAGTCTGAGGCTGATTGGAGAAACTCAGGAAGGCATTCAAATGCAAGTGCACTTTCTACTGGGTTAGAAATGCATTTTGCAAGGAAGAATCTAGAAAGCATCTTAAAAAAACTATCCTGTGAGAAGGAGTTAAGAAGGATTTTTGACTGTTAATCTGAAAATCCAGGTTGAGTAGGAGATCTGCAACATATGTAAGGAACTCCTGTCATCTGGTAAAGACTCTGTAAAGATAAGCAAGTCATCTAAATAAGGAAAATGTGAATGTTCTGCAGTCTGCAATGAGTTATCACTGGAGCTAGACAGTTTGTAAACACCTTGGAACTGTAGGCAACACAAAAGGTAAAACTGATAATGTAACCCAGATGTAGAAAATCTGAGGAAGGCTCTGAACTCTGGGGCAATAGGAATGTGATAAGCAACTTTCAGGTCTAGTGTTACCAAAAAAACTCCTTAGAGAAATGACAAGTAAAGACCTTGAAAGGCAAACATCTTGAAATATGGCACTTTTTAAAACAATTCAGAAGGAAAGGTCAAGAACTGGTCTCCAGGTTGCATCCTTCATTGCACCAGAAGCATTCATGAACAGAACCTCTTCCCCATCTGATTTAGGGGTAAAGGTTATATGATCCCCAAAGAAAGGATATGACTTAGAACCAGAAGAAACAGTTCTGCCTAGTTTGGCAGATGAGGAGGAATACCTTGTAAAGAGAACAGATCTTCCTAGTGCCATTTGTAACCCACCTGAACTACTTGCAGAACTCACTTGTCTGAGACAATGTATTGCAAAAGGGAATACTGCGTGCCACTCTCTGGGACAAGCTTAAGGAAGTGGCAGGAAAGGAGGGGGAATAATGCTGAAATAGTTATTCTGACGTTGAGTGGTGGAACGTCCTTTTTTTTATGAAAGGATACCCACTTTTTATTTACTCCCTCCTGTGACTTCTAAAAAGTGCAGCTTGCCTGAGGCTTGTTTTGCTTTTCAAAAAAGGAACCAGAGGATTTAAGGAAAGAGGGCTGGAAAAAAATTAGTATGCCCTTGAATCAATTTGCCCCCTTCATCAAAATGTTTGAGTACCTGAGTAGCAGAAGAACCAAACAAAACCTCTTTATCCCAGAGAGAATTCAAAATGTCAGGTTTATCCTCCTCTGAAACTTCTGATTTCATACCTAGGCAAAACATATCATCACAGTAGCAGTAAGCTGCAGCCCTGAACACAAAGTCAGTACAATCACACATTGCCTGTTTAAAGAATGTTTAGACAATTGAGAAACAGTAGCAATAAGATACAGAAAGGACCTACCTTCTGAAGGTAAAGTGACAGAAAAGCTCCTCAAACTATCAACACAAGCCAGCATATGCTTCAGTATATTAGCCTAGTAGTTCAAAATTCTGAAAGCTAAAGTAGAACAAAAATGTTATTCCCAATCTTGTCAAAGACTTTACCATCTTAGTCAGGCATAGGGATTATCATGGACCAAAAACGTGCAAGCAGCTGAAGAAACAGAAACAGCTGCTAGGTCAGACCTAAGATGAGAAAGCAAACACTTGTCAGACTGCGGAACTTTATAAAGACCGTCAATCAGGTTTACTGCAGGCCAAGTCAAAAGCATTTTCCAATGCTGGCATAACAGGAAGAATAGGAGTAGAACAGGAGCAGTGTGGCATTATCCACTTGAAACATGCCACAGTATCTCCTTAAAGAGAGGAGGAACATCCACTATTCCCAATTAAATAAATCATTAATTCTGGGCACAGTCTCAGACAGGAGAAACTGAGGAATCACTCCCTTCAGATTCAGTCAGAGACGTGAAGAAAACGCAGAAGTTCTGTCCCTACCCTTATCAGAATCATCTGATAAAACGATCCTCAGGTATCGTTGAACTATGTGATTTAGTCAAATCCACCTGCTGTTCCAATGAATTCAATGCCTGCAAGAAGTCTTGTGCCAAAGAGAAGAATCTATCTACAGAAACACTGTTTTCAGAATAGCGGAGTCTAACTTTTGATTTGTTTCTTTTTGCTAGGAATATCCCTAGATGGATACCAACTTAGGGCTGACAATTCAACCAAAGGAAACAGGTCGCTTCCCTCAATCACCATAGGAAAAACATCCTGGTGAAATGCCCATGACTGAAGAAGGTGGTTCTCCCATGCTCAGAATGGTCAACAGAACAGCCAAAGAGGACTTGGCTAACCCCTGGTCCATGGTGGCAGAGGGACTATACCAGAGAGTTCCAAGGAAAGCAGTTAGTAATCTGAAGAGCAAGTTGTAGCCACTACAGAGTCACCCACCAGCCGTTGAGGCACTTGCTGAGCTTGGGGTGTGAGCAATTCCTCCATGTTTTTCTTTTTTTTTTTGGTTGCAGCAGGAGGAGGAACCAAAGGATCAATACGTTTCCATGTTCCTGGAGAGACAGACAAACCTACCTGCTCACTTTTAAATGCTGGTGGAAGGAATAAGGCAGAAGGTAAACTGCCACAATGTGCACACATGCATTTTTTCCTAAGGTATGGATAAGCAAAAATAAGCATTCAAAATAAATTTGCATTACCATTGAACAGACGTGAAAACTGTGTGTTTGCTGGAACTATCCAAGTGCAAAGACTTGATACTGTGAAATCTGAAAATGCCTCACAAACAGTGAAATAGCAATGTTGGAAAGAAAGAAAATTACAGTTAATGGACATAATGTAATCATTATACTAGACACAAGTACAGAGTGCAATATCTTGAAAGAAAATGTTTTTAAACAACCAGACTTAGAAAATACTGAAGACAGACATATGTACATACTGTTAGCCAATTATGGCCACTAGGTAGCACCATTAGGTCAAAAATTTCTAACTTGAATACAAAAACTAAAGTTGTTCAAGCTTCTGTTTGAACAGTAGCATGTTAATTCTCTTAAAATCTGGGTCATGCATCCTGTGAGAATCTAGGAATGGAAAAAAGACTTCACATTACAGAAGAAAAGATGGCAGGAATTCAAAAATCAATAACTCAAAGAGACATTCCAGATACTGTATAAAACTACAGCAAGGATATCCTACAAGTGATTAAAATGTATGCCTCACAGGGACTTCCAAGATGGCTTTACATTGAGAAATAGCTTGATTCCAGTTCTCCCAGTGTGAAAGCAAACTCAGCAGAGAAAGCCAGTGGACTTGTATTTCTGGTTAAATTTCAGTAACTGGCTAGTACGTACATGGTCTGGATGCCAGGAGAAAAGAAATACGCAGGACCTGAAACAAAACAAAAGGTGAGGAAAAAACACTGAATAGGAAGAGTATTCCAGCTGTTCAGCAAAAAGCAGTGCAAGCTCCAGACATGACTTCCAGTAACCTAGAGGAAAAATACAACCGCACACAGACCTAACTAAAATAAATTAAACACTGATGGAGTATATCAATTCAAATTACAAAGGGCTGGAAAAAAATGTTTAGATGAGGTGATAAAACAGCAAAAAATCAAAGGTTGAAATGAAAAGACTGGCTGAATATGAGACTGCTCAAGAAGAGATGTTTTAAAAAATAACAGAATTAGAGGGCAGAGCACATAGGGAAAACCTGACATTTCCTGCTGTTTCTGAGAAGCTGGAAGGAATCGACTGTATTAGTTTTATGAAAGCAAAAATAAGCAACTGGATTCGTATTCCACAGCAGGAGTTGTTGACTAAAAGGGCACATCATGTGTATGTACCAAAACTGGCTATGAGAAAGCAACCTAGAACTTTAGTAGTAAAGATGCAATCCTACCAGCAGAAGGAGTTGATTCTGACAAAACTGTGACAGAAGTACAAAGTACTAAGAGTGGAAGACAGCAGAGTGAGTGTGGAGAATGACTACTCGTATACCACACAGAAGAGAAGTAAATTTATTCCACTACTCAGAGAATTTTGAGAAGCAGATGTGGGATTCAAACTGCTATACCCAGCTGTCTTCAAAATATTCTTTTCCTGGAGGGACAAAATTATTTTTTTGGTGCAGTACATGCTAAGGAGGAAATACAAATGTTTGTCCAACAAAAACTGAGCTGCAACACAGAAAGAACTTCTTCTTTTTCTGGTAATAAAGACCACAGAGTGACTATGTCAGTGAAACCTTTTCCAATGTTTCAAAACAAATGTTTGACAGAAGGAATAAAGCACAAAAGATGACTAGAAGAATCGAGAGTATGTTGGAAATGAAGCAGAAACAGGATATGGGAGATAGAGGTGAACAGGAATAAAACCAGTAAGTTGGAAATTGACAAAGAAAGGATTATAACGCAATAATTATATTTGTGAAACATGACAGAACAAAAAATATGTACATTTTGGACTTTTTTGATTTTGTTAAACTTGTAGGGGACTCTAAAGCATATGCCCTACTTCATGTCATTAATGTTTAGAAAAATACTTAAGAGAAACGAAGAGGAGGGAGAAAGCTAACTCTAAGTAAAGCAATTTTTTTCTTAAAACTAATATTTTATATACTGCATGATTTTCTTTGTATGGTACAAAGTAAAGATTTCTCAGACATTTTAAGTATAATGGGGATACTAATGTAAATATGTGCTCCTGTTTTTTTTTCTCCCTTCTCTCTCTCTCTCTCTCTCTCTCACTCCTTGTTCAGTTTTAAGAAACACAGACACTGCAATGTAAAAAAAAAAAAAAAAAGAAGAAGTCTGGTCAAAAGAGCGTAACAAAAGAAAAATCAATGTACTTTTTCTCATTTTTGCATAGGGGAATGACTGGATTAGGACCCTTAGCTTGATCTAGTAGCAAATTTTAAGAGAAAGCAAGTAAATGAAAAGGAAGACTGAATATTATAAACCTTTTTTCCAGCAAATAAATGTATGATTAGAGACAACTTTTTATCTGGTCCTCATATCTCCCTGGAGACAAACTGATAAAGAGAAATGGCTTGGAGATAATGTCTTCTGAAAGCATTCAAGTGCTTCCCCAGCTAGGAGAGCCATAAAGATAAGAAAACCAGGCAGCACTCAGTAGGAGCACAGGCTGCACCGTGCATCTTAACATGGATAACCTTTCTTTTAGGTTAACCCAAGTCTGCAAGTGTGGCTGTCACTTTGGGCACATGTTCCTATTAGGAAGGTAAAACTTCAATATTTGAAGATGTACATAGTTTTGTGTATTAGTATTAGGTTAATACGTTTTAGGGAGGTATTGTTTTTTTTTTTTTTGAGGGCCTTCAATAAAACAAAAGTTTTATAAGATGTGACATAGGCTCAAATGAATATGACAAAAAACAACTGTATAAAATATCAAGCTGCCAAACAAAAAGTGTATGCATGTAACACAAAAGCTGGAACTAGACACTTAAAAAAGATAATACACATAAAAGTGGGAATAACTAAACAGAAAGTATCATTGTGTTAAAAAGTTGTGTCTTTAAATGTCAATGGTCTCACAGATAAACACAAAAAAAATATAAGTAGTGAACTATATTAAAAATGTAGAGTGCAAATAGCTATGCGACAGGAGGCACAATTGGAAAGAACTAAACATGTAAATTTGATAAAGAAAGGTTTTCAGGATTGTTATTCAGTGGAATACCTGGGGCAAAGGAAAAGCTGAGTACTTATATTAATTGCAAGAAGAGCACCAATAGTGACAGAACAGGATAAAAAAGATTATAATTTTATTTATTTTACATTTATTACATTTATTACTAGGGATAGAGCTTGGAAAATATGGGTACAAACCAAATGCCTAACTGACTTACAAAAATACAACGAACTAAGAAACCAAACTAAAAAAAACTCATCAGCAAAGACAAAAAAAGATTTCTATTATAATCCCCCAACAACATTCAAGTCTAATCCCCAAAAATTCTGGAATGCATTAAACCACATAATACACTCTGGCACTCCTACATCACCTAATCCCTGTCCTGACAAGTCACCAGAAGAGACTGCCAATATCTTCAATACGTACTTTATAGAAACAATTTCCAAACTATTTAACCCCAGGCACTCTGACAATAAACACTCCCAACCCCCCTGAAACCCACTCAACTATCAACTCATTAAACCCCTTCTCACTCAAAGCTGCCTCCACTTACTTTATCAAAACTCTACTTTCTCAACTCAAACCATGCTCTGTATCTGCAGACAACATACCTTCATATTTTCTCCATACTGCTGCACACTCCCTTGCTATCCCTGCATCTATCCTAATAAATCGCTTAAACTCTGAATCAGCAGCTCCATCTATCTGGAAACAATTTTACACTCTTTCTATTCATAAAGGAAGTAACTCCATAGAAACTGCTAACTTCAGACTAATTGCTATCCTCTCCTACCTCTAAAATCCTAGAAAAATGTGTACACAAGCAAGTTATGCATGGGTCTATACTAGAATATCGAAGTTTCAAAACTTCAAATATTGTAATATCGACCCCTATTCAGTGAAAGCTGAAAACATTGAACATACAGAACAATGGATTTTTTCCTAGGGAAAAAATTTGCTATTCCAGAACACATACACACAATACAAGCACACCAAACAAACAGCAATCCACACACATACACCTAAAATCTTACACCTAACCCTAATTAAACTATACACACACCACTAACTATCCACTTACCTTAACCCAAACCCTAACCTTAAGGTCAGTCACTATCTCACACTTACCTCACCCACGCCCTAACCCTAACTCACCTACCCCGCCCTAACCCTCATGTACACACAATCGCACACATACCTAACCCGCACCCTAACCCTAACTAACCTAACCCGCACTCAATCTCACACCTGTAACTTTCCACCACAGCGCTGAAAATACCAAAGCAACAGAAACGGACAAAAGAATTCTTTCCCTAGGGAAAAATTTGGTTTTCTGTTGCTTTGATATTTTCAGCTTTTGCTGAATAGGGGTTGATGTTAGAACATTCGAAGTTTTGAAACTTCGATGTTCTAATATAGACCCGTTATGCACTACCTCTTACAGGAAAACTTGCTCACTCCCACACAGCATGGCTTTCGCCCCAAGCATAGTACCACCACAGCTCTACTCCTTTCTCAATACCATTTCCCAAGCCAAAGACAATCATAAACTCATATTGTGCCTATTTCTTGACCTCTCAAAAGCTTTTCACACTCTCACTCTCTGCTACTTAAATGTAGTAACCTTAACTTCTCCCCAGATACAGTTGCATGGCTCTCTAGCTATCTCTCTGACATACTGCATTCAGTGAGATGGGACAGTGCACTATCTACCCCCTTCCTGTTAGTACAGGTGTCCCTCACAGATCCATTCTTGGACCACTACTCTAATATTTTCACCAATACACTTTACTCCTCTTGTCTTCAGTCAAATATAGTCAAATACTCAGATGGCTCTACAGTCATCACTATTGCAAATTCACCTTTTGAACTGCTTTCAACTACCCAGGCTTCTTTTAACTCAGTAGAAGCATGGCTCACAAATAACCAGCTCATTCTTAACCCTAAAAAAACAAAATTGCTACTTTTTCTCCCTAAAACTAGTAACCACATCAAAACATCCTTTTCCATAATGTCCCTAAACAATACTCCCATAAAAGTTGAAAAGTACAGTTGTGTGCACTTACCATAAATGTAGATGTTAGAGTGTATTCTCTGTTGCAGTCATAACATTTGGGTAATCTGCTGGCAGGTTGCCCTCAATCAGCCTGAATTCCAAAGTCTTGGGTCCTGCGTCAGTTGCTGTCTTCTCTTCCATGACGTCAGGGGTACAAAACATGCAGCAGACGCCATTTTTTTTAGTTTTTCTTGCCCCCGATGTCAGGTGCCCCCAAAAAGGTAGAAGAAAAAAATAAGTATATATATATATATATATATATATATATATATATATATATATATATATATATATATATATATATCTACACACACACACACACACACACACACACACACACACACACACACACACACACACACACACACACACACACACACACCAATATAAACTTTACCTTCATCTACAAGCAAATACACCACATAGGTTGTAAAAGATAGAGAAGGAAAGATAAACTCCAGAATGATAGGGGGATGGCAGGAGGGTAACCTGGACTGCAACAGTGAATACACTCGAACATCTAGATTTATGGTAAGTGCACACAACTGTACTATAGTCTTTGTGTTTCACTGTTGCAGTCATTACATTTGGGTAGAATCCCAAAGCTATGGTTAGGAGGCTGGAGCTAAAAAGCCTTAGGTGTGGCTATAAGGCCCTGCAGATCTGCAGTGGCAAAGCCTGCCCTGGACTTAGAGTAGAGAGGCAAATGATAATGCTTTGTGAAGGTGTGAACAGAACTCCAAGTAGCAGCCTCTAGAATGTCTTTGGTTGGTACTCCTCTGAGAAAGGCTGCTGAAGTAGCCACAGCTCTGGTGGAATGAGACCTAAGGCCCTTGGGCACAGGTTTAACGTGGTGTAGGTAGCAGAAACGGATGCAGTGGCTTATCCACTTTGAAATTGTCTGCTTTGATATAGCCTTTCGTTCTGATCCTGCAGCATATGACACCAGTAATTGCTCAGTTTTTCTTAGAGCTTTAGTCCTGCTCAAGCAGAATCTTAGCTGTCTGTGTACGTCCAAGGAATGCAGAATTCTCTCCCCCTTGTTCTGCAGATTTGGATAAAACGTTGGCAGATGAATTGTTTGGTTAAGAGCCACACTGGAAACCACCTTAGACATAAAAGTAGGATTTGTCCTCAGAGACACCCTGTCTGGGTGTAATATGATAAAAGGCTCTACAGCCATGAGGGCCTGTAGCTCTGAAACTCTTCTTGCTGAAGTAATTGCTAGTAGCAGAACTGTTTTCCATGATAAGAACTTTATGTCAGTGGTAGCAGCTGGTTCAAATGGAGGCAGGGTGAGCTTTTCCAACACATAATTGAGGTCTCACGCAGGTAATGGTGATCTTCTAGGAGGCCTTAAAATTGTGGCTCCTCTAAGACACTGCTTTAGTAAAGGATGAGAAAAGATTGGTGGCTCTGTATTGTAATGAGCCGAAATGGCAGAGGCATGGATTTTAATTGATGAGAAAGAAAGGCCTTTGTCAAGTATCTCAGTTAGGTATTGTAATATCTGAGGAATATTTGGTTCTGCTGTATCAGTTCCTTGTGCTTGATTCCAAGCACAAAATCTCATCCATTTGTCAGAATAAGATTTCTAGTACTAGGCCTTCTGGCTTCCAAAATGACATTCATCACAGCTTTACTAAGAGGTGTTGTTTGTATAATTACATAATCAGCCATGCTGCCAGGTTCAGTGTCTGTAGTTGATTGTGCAGGATCTGATTGCTTTGCTGGGACAGTAGTTGAGGTCTTTGAGGCAAGGTCCAAGCTGGGTATTGAGACAAGTTCCTTAGGATTGGGTACCAGTACTGGCGGGGCCAGTCTGGGGCAATTAGTATCAACTTTGGTTTCTCGTCTGACTTTTAGGAGGACCTTGGGGAGAAGAGGTAGAGGAGGAAAGGCGTAAACTGATAGGTTTTTCCAACTGAAGGATAGGGTGTCCAATTTCCATGCTTGTCTTTTTTAAGTCCTTGTGCAGAATCTTTTCAATTGATAATTTTGTGGAGAGGCAAATAGATCTATGTCTGGGCTCCCCCATTTCTCCGTTATCATACTGAAGACTTGTGGATTTAGTTTCCATTCATGAGGATCCATAAGGTTTCTGCTTAAATCGTCTGCCAGTGTATTTTGTTTTCCTGGCAGGAACTGAGCATGAAGATGTATTTGGTAGGTCAAAGCGGTGTCCCACAGTGCCATGGCTAATCTGCAAAGGGGGTATGAGTGTGTGCACCCTTGCTTGTTTATATACCACATGACTGTGGTGTTGTCCGTCTTTATCAGTAGTTGTCCTGGATGAAGTAAGTCCTTGAAGGCTGTTACGGCATTTTGAACAGCTAGCATCTCTTTCTGGTTGATATGTAGATGCATTTGTTTTGGGGTCCATATGCCCTGAATGCATCTTCCTGACATGTGGGCCCCCCAGGCATAATCCAAGGCATCTGTTGTTAAGGTTTGGCTGGCAGGGGGGAGAGTGAAGGCCCGTCCCATGTTCTGGTGACATGCCTTTGCCCACCATAGAAACTCCTGTTGTAGGCAGAGAACGAGAGGAATCATTGCTTCCAGACTGTGAGAATGTTGCCTCCATTAACTTTTCAGGTACCATTGAAGTTTCCTCATATGCAGTCTTGCATATGGAATCAGTAGGATGCAGGATGCCATGAAGCCCAGAGACTGCAGAATTTGTCTTGCAGATAACTGGGTTTTTGTTGCCATCAGTTTGAAGTAAGCAGTCAGTTGCCTTTGCTTGTTTGGCGTGAGGTAAGCCATCTGGGCAGTTGTATTCAAGCTTGCACCCAGGAATGTCATCTTTTGAGAGGGTACCAGTTGTGATTTCTTTTCGTTTATTGGGTACCGTAGGCATGTTAGAAGCCTTTTCACAAATGCCACGTGTCAAAGAAGAATGTCCTTGTTCTCTGCTTGAATGAGACAGTCATCTAAGTAAGGATATATATGTATATTGCTTGTCTGCAAAATGCAATTACTGGTGCCAGGCACTTTGTAAAGACCCTGGGCGCAGTAGATAACCCAAAGGGCAGTGCAGAGAATTGGTAATGCATTAAGCCAGCCTTGAATATGAGGTATCTTCTGCACAATTGTCTTATTGGTACATGCAGGTATGCTTCTTTTAGGTCTAGTGTCACCAGCCAAGCATTCTTGCCCAGCATGCGCAGAAGCTGCTGCAAAGTCAGCATTTTGAATTTTGGAATGTCCAGGTATGTGATCTAAATCGATAAATCCAGTATTGGCCACCAGGCCTTGTCCTTTCTGGGTACCAAGAACAGTCTTGAGTAAAAACCTTGTCCTTTTTCCTGTTCTGGTACTGGCTGAATGGCCCCATATCCATGAGGGACGTAACCTGTTTCTGTGCCTCTGCCCACTGATTTTTTGGCAGGTCTGGCCAACCATTTGCCATTGGCAGAGTGTGGAAATGGAATCTGTATCCCTGTGATACTACGTTTAGTACCCACTTGTCCTGGGTTATTAACTGCCAATTTTGAGCAAAAAGTGCTAACTTTCCCCCTATGGGAGCTGCCAAAAGATAAGTGCTTGGTGTAGGCAGAGGGAAGTCATTGGGATTGTTTTCTGTAGGTTTGCACTTTATCTCCTCCAGATTTGGAGATAGAAGCGCCCCATTGCTTTGACCTGTATGAATCCTGCGCCTGGTATCTGGAACGCTTAGGGCATCTGGATTTGCTCCTTTGAGCTCTGTCTGACACAGGAAAGGACCAATTTTTTGTAGGCCAGTGTCTACTGAAACTTGGTGGCTGCACTTGTAAGAAGTCTTTAAAAGTTTGCATAGACTTAGCTTTGTCTTCCATTTTCTTGAAAACCTCTTCTGCCTTAATACCAAACAAAGAATCATGCTGTAAAGGTGCATCTAGCAATTTAGCTTTTACATGATCAGGCAAATTTTGTTCCTTTAACGAGGCATGCCTCCTAATCACAGATCCAGTAACTGCGGCCCTGCAGGGGGCCTCTAAGGAATCAAAACCACATTGCAAAGTATGCTTTCCAACTTGTTCAGCTGCATGCAATAATTCCTGCATTTTTTTTATTTTCTGCACATTCTGAAATCAACATCATTTTCTGTTTCAGCAATCCCATAACATGTTGTTGGTACTTTAGCATATGAAATTGACAGTTTAAGGCCCTGATTGCCAAGGTTGCAGATGTATAAACCTTTTTTCCCCATCTGTCTAGTGCCCTTGAATCTCTGTCAGAGGGGGTAGGATTTTTTGCTGTTGAGGCCTTAACTCCCTTTGGACCCTGTGAAATAGTTTCAGGATCAGCAGCAGGGTTTCTAAATAAAAATTTATGCGAGTCACGGACCCTGTAATATGGGTCAGGCTTACTGGGAGCCGGAGGTAAGGAGTCAGGGGTCAAGCTTGACTCTGAAAACACATCATCTACAATGTCTAAAACAGGGGGAATGGCTAAAGGCTTGTGTTGAGGGAGAAGGAAACCCCCGAGCTTCTTTTTTGAATCTGAGAAGTCTTGACTCTCTCAGTGAAAATGCTCCCTCAAAGTATGCAAGGTTTCTCCAAATGAATAATCCTCAGGAGGAGATGCAGATGGAACAGACTCCTCAGCATCAGAATCCTCATAGGGAGGTATAGATAATTCCTGATCAGAAGAGGAATCAGAAGAAATAGAAACCTGATCTGAAGATTCATAATCAGTGTCTTGCCTAGGCCTCTTATCTGGAGGGAGATGGGTATCCCTGATCAAGGTAATAAGGTCTTCAGCCATTTTGATCATCTGCTTTTTAGGCATGGACACCTGTGCATGTGGCTCATGCGTCTTTTTTTAGTTTTAGAAATTGCTTTTGTCTTTGGTTTTGCAGCTGCCATCAGTTTGATATACAAATGTTGAGGTCTGAATACACCGTCAGAAGCCAGTGCCTGCTCAGCTGCTCCGGACCCATCCGAGGGAGATACATCCGTCGGTCCAATACCTTGAGAATCTTGCGGCATGCCGGACTCCACATGAGTGTCGGTAGAGGCCTGCGACTCTAAGATAGCAGGTATCAGGAGCTGCAAAAGCACCTCACTGAGTACCGGCGAACCGGCGACTGGCTTAGGAGAAGCTTCGTCATCGGTTTTGGATCTCGACTGCCTTTCTCTGTCCTTTTCTTTGCGTTTTTTATGTACTCCGGTAGTCGGATTGCTATCTGACATTTCTGGGTAGTTAAATCTGTTTCCAAAATACTTTGATGCAAAAAATATACTGACGCTTAACAGTGCGTTGGTTAAATCTAGCACAAAACCGACAGCCAGGCACTTTGTGATCAGGGCCTAGACAAGGAATACAGTATAAATGAAAATCCTTATGAGGTATTTGCTTCCCACAAGTAATACAATTATTAACTTTTTCAGACATCAGTAAAAAGCAAGAAAAAAGTTTTCCCAACGGGGTACTTAGCTTTAGTGAAGACTTCGGATCTGAAACTCAAACTCGAATATTTCAGTAGTCGGCCGACCGGCACTTGCAAAATGCTTCTGCTTCGGGCACTGCGTGGCAAGAAAGACTAAAGAAAATGGCGTCGGCTGCATGTTTTATACCCCTGACGACCTGACGTAATGGAAGAGAAGACAGCAACCGGCCTTGGGACCCAAGACTTTGGAATTCAGGCTGACTGAGGGCAACCTGCCAGCAGATTACCCAAATGTAATGACTGCAACAGTGAAACACGAAGAACATCAAGCGCAAAACTACTTGGCATTACCACTGACGATCAACTAAAATTTGATTTACACATTTACAACTGTATCAAAAAAACTCATCAGAAGCTAGGACTCCTGTACAGGAACAACAAATTCTTCACAACAGAAGTTAGAATTACTCTTACTCATGCGTACCTTCTACCATGTTTACTGTTCCCAAATACTCACTAATCTAAATACATCCCTACTTACCAAACTTGAATCAACCTATCACAAAATAGCAAGATTTGCTGCTCAACAAACATAAATCTCACCACTGTCTCTCCCTAAAATACCTAAACTGGCTAGATTTACCTCAACTGCTTCTTCAATCTCAGCTGCAAATCATTCACTTCATTCTATATCAGCCATCCTTCTGCCCTGCTCTATCACCTCTCATCTCTAACTATTGCCCTACCAGCCATCTCCGAAGCACAACCCAAGATCTGTTAAAGGTTCATAAACCCAATTCCAGCGCAGGCTGTCATCTATATAGCTATCATCCCTCTACTGCATGGAGCAAACTCCCACTAGAAATAAGGAACCTTATTCACCCCAAACAATTTAAATTAGCTACCAAAGACTACTTTAAAACACTGGACCTGCCACTGTTCACAACCACCTTGGCCACAACCAACTCACTCTGAAATGTATAACAATTACTCACCACCTGAAATAAAAACTTACTCCCCTTTACTTCCCAAGAAATTCTCCTAAAGTATTATCTATACTCTGTTTAGTATTGTTAGATGGCCTATCCTACTGAAACTAAAACTATTAACTTTCTAAGTGTTACACTTTTTATCTTTTTTGATTTGTATTGTTTAATCTTGCCAACTACTTTACCAGAATGGTAACCTTTTATATATTGCTATGAGTGTAAAAACTGTTATTAAATTGTTTTCTATATTGGAGCTTTTCTCCCCGGGCCTCCGCTGAAAAAGGGCTTTAGCTCAGACGGACACTCCCAGTCAACAAATGTAAAATAAAAAAATAAATAAAAAAAGAGCACCAATAGTGACAGAATAGGATAAAAAAGATTATAATGGTAGTATTGAAGTACTAGGAGGCTACTGGCAATGGAGGAGAATTACACTGGCATGTATTTATATTCCACCAAAAACTGCTACAATGGAGCTCAAGAAAATTCTTAGAAAAATGATTATCTTTCAGCAAGGAATATTTCTTACAAATGGGGAAAGGAATTTGATTTGGAGCAATGAGGATGTGTCGGGGGGGGGGGGGGGGGGAGTCCAGAAGGGAAAATATAACAAAGGAGGGTAGATTTTTGAAAAAATGTATAAAGAATATTTGGCATGAAAGATGTGAATTCAGTAGTAGAAGTTTAGAGTGAATTTACACACTATTCCCAAACATATAAAAATAGGGCTAGGCTAGACGGAATTTACATTTAACAGGAATATGTGCATTTTAATTGAAAATCTTGATATGAACCCAATAACTGTTTCAGATCATGTGCCAATAATAACGAAAATAAAAACACAGGGTAATGAAATAAAATGAGACGCACGTGCTTTCCCACCTATCTGTTGAAAACAGAGGAATTAAAGGAATGGGTAGTGGAAATTATTCCAGAGCTGTTAAAGAAGACGGAATTTTCTTCTGAAAATACAGCTAGGGAGTAGTATAAAATTAAAGTGGAGTTTAAAAATAGGGTAGAAATAAAAGAAATGGTGATATGGTTAAGAAGCAAGATTAATTATTTAGCGGGACTGACATAAGTATTACAGAATAGGGGGAATCTCACAGAACAAGAGGAACAACAACTGCAGAATACTAAACAGAAAATAAGGGATTACCTCGACAATATGCATGAGTTTAGAAAGATTGCTGTCAGGCAACTGTTTTTTGATAATAACTCTAGACACAAAAATTTTTAGCACAATGACTCTGGCAACAAAAAGTAGAAAGAGCTGTCTTCAAGCTTAGGGAGCCTACAACAAAGAAGATAAAAATAGATCCTGTAGAGGTATTACAAACATTTTGGAAATTCTATGAAAGTCTGTACAAAGCAGCGAAATATGGAAGTCAAGAAAAGGTACACATGAAAATGCTTAGGGAAGAATTAAATATACCACGGTTAGAGGTAGATGAGGCTCAATTACTAACAGGCTAGGAGGAGAGGAGATAAAAATGGTGATGTATACCAATCCACAGGAAAGTTCTCAGGAATAGATGGTATTCCTGTGGAAGTTTGGAAGCTAGGAAGGAAAAAGCTGATAAATATCTGGAAGGATTTACAGTGTGTTAAGAAGAGGAGAAGTACAAGCATCCTGGAAGAAAGAGGTGATAGCTGTAATACCTAAAGAAGGTAAAGACCTATCAGATCCAGCTTCATATGGGCCCATTTCAATACTAAACCAGGATTATAAAGTATTTTTGTCTATAATGGCTAAAAGAAGGGCAAAAGTGATGCCAAAATTGATAGATAAGGACTGATGTGCTTTTTTGCGGAGGTGAGGCAAAAATCTGACAACATTAACACAACAATGATGATCCAGATGGAAGCAGAATCTAAGAAAATATCACTGTTGTTGGTGGGTCCTGATAAAGAGAAAGAGAAAGCATCTGACAGAGTAAGCTGGGACTTTATGAGTAGGGGCAATGGAAGCATTTGCATTCCCTGATAAAATTATATGGTTGATTTCAACAATATATGAGGAAACAAAGGCAAAATTTAAAGTGGGTAGGTTCCTCTCTGATAACTTCTGCTTGAGCACAGGAACCAGGCAGGGGTGTCCTCCTTCCCCTTTGCTATTTGCATTATATTGAGAACCACTGAGAAAGAAAACAAGGGACTCAGAAATTAAAGGATACAACCGGTACAGCTGTCAAGAAAAGCTGGCTCTATTGTTTTATACCTGATAAAACCAGAAAAGGCTATTTCAGTGTTGTGGAACATTTCGAAAGACAGTTTCAAATCCTTTTGAGATAAAAAAATCAATAAAGCTAAAACAAAGTCAATAGCTGTAAATTATGTACCCACACAGGAGACATGACTAAATGAAGTACTTAGGAGTAAGGATTAAAAATGATTCTGGTATGGCAGCTAAAACATGAGGGAAAAGACTAAACAAAAGATAATACAACAACCACTCCAAAATTTGAAGCTCTGTTTTATGGCAATGGATAGTAAGATACAAACAGTTAAAATGTTTCTTTTTGTCTTTTAGTCTCATAGACAAGTCAGGCATATTTTTATCAATCAGAGGAGAAATTGTGGATAGCGATTAATGAAAAGTTAAAGGATTTTTTCTGGGAGGGGAAGTTAGCAAGAGATTCTTCCAATAGGACAAGGTGGACTGGATTACCCAATTTTAATGGGTATTTCAGAGCTACACAGTTAAGGATCCTATAGACAGCACAAGCAAGAAACCTATAATTCAAAGTAGAAAGGGATGATGATGAAACAGAAGGGAAGCTCAAGAAACAAGGAGAGAGACTGGGATTTTGGATGCAGATCTTTAAGGAGAACAATAATAATCAAACAAAATATTATATTATTAAAGTAGAAGAAAGTATTCTAAGAACTAAGCCAACACGGAAATGGAGAAAGGAGACTCTGCCAATAAGGATGACTACAATTAGGGATACAGACAATACGCAAGAAGGGGCTGGAATGTATTGGAAAAAATTGGCAAAGGAACCAGGGTATTGGGAGGAAATAACTAGAGAGGGAAGTGTAACAGAATGGGAAGATGCTAAGAATTTATTTGTACTGAAGGTTAGAGATTGCCTTACCTATCAAGGGTTAATACCAGAGTATAGGCAAAGAGAAAGAAATAGGGGGGTCCTAAATGAAAGACCAGCACTGGTAGAGTTTTTATTAGAATCTAGAACATAAGCTGCTGTTAAAAAAGGAATAATTAGTACAGTGTATAACATATTACATGATAGCTATAACAATCAAAGAAAATGATTGGCAAGAGAGAGACTGGATAAGCAATTCACAAAAAAATAATGTGCGGATGTATGTATGCCTAGGAAAAACAGCTAGGACCAGCTCTGAGGTTAACTGTCACTCCAGACACAAAATATTCACAAAGAACAAAGTAAAGTCCAGTGATCAGAAATACTAGGCAGATAACAGTAAGTAGCAAACATGTTTTTTTAGAATACGGAAAGCTTTCAGGCCAATGCCCTTCGTCATTGCTTTGAGTATTCTAATACACAAGTTTCCTATGTACTATTATCTGCCTAGCGTTTCTGATCACTGGACTTTACTTTATTCTTTGTAATACATGTATGTCTCCCAAATATGCAACAAAGTCTAAAAGACTTATGACCTTTGCTTGGAAGTGTTTACATACATATTTTTATACCACAAGTAGACTCCACAGTATTTTCCCTCATGCAGACAGCAAATGTTGGAGGTGTGATGGAGAAGAAAGCAGTAACTGAGAACATATTTTGTGTGTGTGTAATGTGCTGGCAGACTTTAAAGATTCCCTGCAGACTCAACTATCAGGGATACTAGGTAAACAAATTGGTGTAACTAGGGAAATTATTTTTCTTTACAGAATCGGAACTGCCTAGACATAGTAAGGCCTTGCCGAGTCTAATTATGGTGGCTGCCAAAAAAACAATTACTAGAAAAGGGAAATCAAAGTCTAAACTAACTGTACTAGAAATAGTGAATATAGTTAGAGAGATAAAACAACCAGAATGGGGATCTTTAGAAAAAGAGTAGGAGCAAATTGAATAGGACAAAATGAGAATTGTGGGAACAATACATGCAGACGAAGAACAAGGTTTAACAGAAGGCAGGATTTGAATAAGCTATGTAAAGTTTGACAGACAAAGACCAGTTAGATTACAACCAATATATAATGTTTGCAACTAAAATTGTGTCAGTGCAGTCTGTGATATAAAATACTTGCTCCTGAAACTGTGTCAATATGGCTTGTTTTCATTTATATGAATGTATGATCGCCTATGTCATAAGTGATAACTTAATAAAAATGCTTCTTGCTAAAAAAAGGGTAGGAGTAAATTAAATTGAAAACATGGAAGATATGAGAACAGTACATGCAGAAAAATGTTTACTAGGAATGAGGTTTAAGAGAAGATAGGAACTGAATAATTTATGTAAAGTTGCTAAGTGTATTTGATATATAACAACAAATATGAATTATAATGTTTCTAAGTGCGCACATGTTAATATGGTTTTATATAAATGCAAGTTTGACTATGTTACAAGTGATAATTCAAAACAGATGTTTAAAATAAAAAATATAAAAAAAAAACACTTTTCTCCTTAGATCCCCAATAAAGGATTCTTCACCTCCCTGGAATCTGATTGTAGTACTACAAGGTCCGACCCAAAAACCCTTTGAATCTTCAGTAAAAAATTATTTAAAATTCCTGTAATGGAAAACAACCTTTTTAGTAGTGACCACTTCTGCCAAGAGAATTTCTGAAATCCAGGCTCTTTCAAAGACTCCCTACATTATTTTCCATAAAGACAGTAACTTTAAGAGCAAATGCTTCTTTTTTTTACCCCAAATGGTTTCTGAATCTAACATTAATGAAGCCATTTGTTTACTTTTTTTCTTTCCAAAATTTTCAAACAAAGGAGAATATATGCTGCATATCTTACATGTGCACAGACCATTATGTTTTTATCTACACAATGCATTAGAAAAATCAGACCAGCTACTTGTATCCTTCTCATCAAATCGACTGGGTTTTCCAGTTTCCAAAGTAACATAGCTAAATGGATTACTGATTGTATTTCTTGGACCTATTTATTCTCAACAAGGCATTTCTCTATCAAGACCGCCTAAAGCCGACTCGACTAGATCCATGGCCACTTCATCTGCTTTTTGGTCAAATATATCTGTTGATATTTGTGCAGCAGCCACATGCTCCAATGTTCATACCTTTGTTACTCATTACAAATTGGATCCAATATCCAGAAGCTGCCTTTGGCTCGGCAGTTCTCCGGAATATCCTTCCATGAGGGCCACCCAAGAGTAACACAGTTGGGGACTCTGTCCCATTCGTTGAGGAAGAATGAAAAAGACAATATCAGATTTAAAACTTTTGTACTCATAACATTTTTCCTCAACATCTACCCATCCATCCACCTTCCTATAAATTTCTAGAAGAACCTGTTGGATTTCTTATTGGAACTTATAGTTATGGGTTTGAGCCCTATTCTTTGAGCTTTCTGTCATTATCTAATTATTTGGGATTTCATGGCAACAAACTCGATCAGAGGTGCTGAATATGAACAAGGGCATTGTGGGGGTAAAGGGAGGAGCTCGAGAGCTGGATCCAAAGTCTGAAGTATATGGCCAAGCTGGATCCAAGGATCGGTTCTGTAACCCATTCATTGAGGAAGAATGAAAATGGACATTACAGATTACTAGTTACGGTGAGTACATAACTTTTAAAATTATATCAGTATGAGATTTTCATACCTGTTAACAGTAGGGCCATTCTTGGTAACTCACAAGACAGAGTTCTAGCTCTTCCTACTGTGTACTTCCTGCATGAGAACATGTTCTTGACAAAAGTAGTGCCAGATGAAGACATGGATCTGGGGTTATCACATTGAGCTTGTAATATGTTGCAAAGGTTTAATAAGAAGGCTGTATAGCTGCTGCACAAATGTAATCAAGAAGTGCACATCTGAAAAAAAAAAAGGCTACCAAAGTACCTAAAAATCTCTAGTACAATGACCTCAGTAAATTGTGGCAATAGCTTACTGTATTAAGACTGCAATATTTAATGCATTAAGAAAACCACCTAGTAAGGGCAGACTGACACTTCATGGCTTGGTTTATTGGTAGAAAATGAAACAAAAAGCTGGGTGTCTTTGTACTTGCATGGCTCTGACCCCATAATATCTTAACTGGTGGTCATTATATACTGTAGTAGATGCTCCCCAAAATTTAAACAGTGGAAAATTAAAAGACATGAGCGAATGCACAGATTTTTACTTGACTACATTGCAACTTTAGGTATAAAAGAGACGGTGGTTACAACAGATGACATGTCTTTAGGAATCACTAAATAAGAGGAGTCTGCAGGATGAGCTTATGATTCAGAAATCTTTCTCGATGTAATGACAGCCAAGAAAGGGGTCTTAACAAGTGACTAACTTTGACTCTGTTGAATCAGCAGGTTCAAAGAGCCAGACTATAGAGCAAAGCACAAATCCCATGGGAGGGAGTTATGGAGCTTGCAGTGGAAGCCTCGACAAAAGGCTCAGGGAGAAAAAAGTTATCAGAAAGCACACAACTAGAAAATGTAGTAGTTGGAAAAGTAGCTGAAAAAAGGCCCAGATCAGATCATGGAAAAAATATACCAAAGCAACTGTAAACATTTCTACATGACAAACACATCTAAGTTAAAGTCTCAAGAAGATCAGCAACCAAAACCGGTCCTGCTGTTAGAAATCAGAGAGATAACTGGGATAGACTAGTGCTGCAGAGAAAAACTCCTGACACCATGTCACTGACTAAAGCTGCAGTACAGCAAGAAATGTCCCATCAGCAAGATCATCTATCTAATGCAAACAGTCGTGTTAAATTCTCCAGATATGGAAGACTGTTAAACACAGACAGAAAGATGGTCTGTTCCACAGTTAAGAATAATTCCAAAATAAAAAAAGATAGTAAAAAATGTAATTTTGATGCAAACAGCCACTAAGCACAGTATATTTCATCAGTTAATTTACAGATTTTCTAAGTTAAAAAGTAGACATTATATGTGTAAGATAGCTTTAAAGCTACTGAACTACCTACAGTGATCCGCATGTCACGTTTTATGCACAATTCAGCTAGAATGCAGACCCACTGAAGGTTATACCACACCTACCCTTTCTGTTGTTATTTTATTAAGCCTCTTGGCATGTCTTTGAAAAGAAGCCTGAGTGACAGAGGTTTGCTAGCACACCAATACCCTACCTCTGGCCTTGACCACTAACAGAAAAGTTACATTCTTTTGGGAATGAAGATCTTCAGAAACTCAGAAGCTCTCTTGTACACAGACCTTTTGACCCACACACTTAAAAACGGATATCACTGAATCTGCTTCATTAGTTATGACTTCTTCTTTCGGCTTTTTCCCGGTTAGGGGTCGCCACAACGGATCACCTGTCCGCTCATGATTGGCAGTGGAGTTTTACAGTGTCGAGTTGCCAGCCCGGCGCCCAACCTTCCACAGAAGGCACACACACGCACACACTCATACCTAGGGCTAATTTAGAGTGCCCAATCCACCTACAGCATGTCTTTGGGATGTGGGAGGAAACCGGAGCATCCAGAGGAAACCCACGCGACCACAGGGAGGATATGCAGACTCCGCACAGAAGGCACCCCAGCCGAGAATCGAACCAGAGAACCTCTTGCTGTGAGGCGGCAACGGTAACCACTGCACCACCGTGGCCGCCCTCTTCATTAGTTATGACCACTAACCCTCCTACATGATATCCCTTCATCCTGCACAAAAAAAGGCCAACATCATGATCACTCATGGGTGGTAACACAACGGACTGATACTCCCTGGGTGTCATTCCCTCCAGTACAAATTTTTTGTGTGTACTTTTAACTCTCAGTGGGTGTGGCTTGAGCCTTTAAAAAAATGAAGTTCTCACCTTACAGTTCAAACAAACATTCATATCTCTGGAACCATAAGTGTTATTAGAAAACTGTCAATGGCAAGCTATTCAGGATAAACTAAATTTCACATTTTTGGCATTTGTTCAGTTCGATGCTTTAAACTGGATTTTATAAGCCAAAATAAAGCAGTGAATATTAATTTTGTAATGTTGTATAAACAGCTTATGATATCTCAGTAACCATTAAAACAAGACACATACTGCCAGCAGGATTTTCTTCATACAGCTGTGAGCTCTCATGAAGCTATGCAGATCTGTCTGTGTTACCTGAATGCTGAGATATTTAGAGAAAAATGAAAAATTATTACAATACAAATAAATGGTATACAAATAATACTCAATATATTTTTAGATGCACTAGACAGAGGTCAAATATCAATAGAATTGTGTTGGTCATCATGCATACTTTAATATGAAATATTCTGAAACGTATTTAGCATAGTTTTGGAATTATTAATGCACATATGAATAAGCAATACTTGATGCTCAGAGACATCAGTAGGAGGCAAGTGCAGAATGACAGGAGGTGCACTCAGTTGCAACAAGTTAACACCACTCGAAACAAGGTAAGAAAAGTCTAACATTTAGAAGGTTAAGTCAGACGCAGCAATATAAACCTATCCAGTACAGACTGCCTACAATACAAACTTTAACTGCAGTAACACTACTAACTTGCACAGAAATCACTTAACATGTTTGCCAAGATATGCTAGCCTGGTTAAGCTTGAAAATATAGCAATGTCCTGATGCTAAGTTGCAAGGAAACAAAAGCCATAACTACTTAGTAGAATACTGTATTTTATATTATAAATTGCACCAAAGATTGCAAATGTAAAGACCACTGCATTGACCTACTTTAAGCAAACGTGAGAGTCAAATCCAGTCTAAGAAAACTGCAAGATTTCTCTCACAATATGTACAAAAGAAATAGTGATATGCTGACAAATGAAATGCTGACAAAAAGGCAAGACACCACCACACCAATGACAATAAATGTTAGTATTAAATCTAAAATTGTTTCTGTTCTTTACAAAAAAAACAGACACTTATTTTGTACACTGCAACACACAGGCACAGATATTGGATTTGTGTGTACTACATATATTTTAATAATGGTTTTCCCATTCCATCCAGAGCTCTTCAGTCACACCAGAGAGTTATGAACAATTGATATAGATCACAGGGTATTTTCCGTTAAACCCCTACCACACGGTTTTGGTCCCAGATTGCAGTGTCTGGCCTGATTCCTCAGCGGGCCGTGCAGATCCTTCAGACCCATGCACTGAATTTGCTGAGCAGTGCACTGGCAGTGTTCTTCAGCCCGCGATTTCTGGGGAAGAAGTGTTACATGTTGCGGATGGGTTTCTCAGATGTAAACTTGTGTTGTACCGGCAGAAGATTGCTTGGCCACTGTCGGCCATCCCAGGTTAACAGATATTGTGGACAGCAGGTTTGATCTTTCACAGACCTTGCAGTCCCAGTTGTTTTCGACTGTCCTCTCCTGTGCACCGCACCTCCGCGGGTGATTGCTTGTTGCTGATTTTGGTCAATGTCTGTCCCTGACACCCCCTTCTGAAAGAACGATCCCCAAAAACACAGGAGAAGGTAGGGTCAGACTGGCAGGTGTGTGAAAAATTAAAGTGTGGTCCTAAATCAACAGAAAGAAATCACGTGCACCCATGTAGCAGAAAGGGGAGGACAGTGGGAAACAAGTAAGGCTGCAAGGTCTGCCAAAACCGCAGCGTGGCGCCGACCCCAAGCCGTGGGGATAGAAGTAAGGCCAAATACAGTCACAGATGTGCAGGACGACAGGGAGGACGCTTGAAGATGAGTAAGACTCCAAGGTATGTTAGATCCCAAGCCCTGGGGAAAGAAACAGAGCGAAATATGGCGGTCCGGGTCACTCACGCACTCACACACACACACACACACACACACACACACACACACACACACACACACACACACACAATTTAGCACAAGATGCAGAACTACGAGATTCAGGAACATCTTTTTTCCCCACAGGCCAGACTGCTGAACTCTGACAACAATCACACTCCATGCCGACCATATGGGCCATCAGTTCAATGTGAAAGACCATCTCAAATTATGCAATACCTTCCTCAATCCAATATTAGTGTAGTACTCAGTAAGTTGAGCCAAATCACTGGTTATCAGGGGTAGTAGTAAGGCCAGAGAAAGGTCTTATTACAATGCATTATCTAATGCTAGTCTGTAACTCATTCACAGTGCAATACTCATGAATGTCTCATTCTGGCCAATACTTAATGCAAGTCTTTAAAGTAATGTCTTACCTCAGTACTGTGCAATACTCAAGCAAGCAGGGAGATCACTGTATAATAAATGTTAAAGTGAGTTCAATTTATGTGCAATATTCGGATTATCTATCTTGAACATTATGGTACATAGTAAGTACTTGCATATGTACAGTGGATATAAAAAATTTTACACACCCCTGTTAAAATGCCACGTTTTTGTGATATAAAAAAAATGAGACCACAACACATCATTTCAAAACTTTTCCCACCTTTAATGTGACCTATAACCTGTACAATTCAATTGAAAAACAAACAAATCTGTTGGGGGGAAAAAATATAAAAAATAAAAAAAATGCACAATAAGCTGGTTGCCTAAGTATGCGTACCCTTAAACTAATGCTTTGTTGAAGCACCTTTTGATTTAATTACAGCATTCAGTCTTCTTGAGTAGGAGTCTATCAGCATGTTGCATCTTGACTTGGCAATATTTGCCCACTCTTCCTTGCAAAAGTGCTCCAAATCTGTTAGATTGCAAGGGCATCTCTTGTGTACAGTCCTCTTCAGGTCACCCCATAAATTTTCTACTGGTTTTAGGTCTGGGCTCTGGCTGGGCCATTCCAAAACTTTTTTCTTCTGCTGAAGCCATTCTTTTGTTGATTTGTATGTATGCTTGGGGTCATTGTTCTGTTGAAAGGTGAAATTCCTCTTCATCTTCAGCTTTCTAGCAGACGCCTGAAGGTTTTGAGCCACATGTGACTGGTATTTGGAACTGTTCATAATTCCCTCCATCTTGAATAAAACCTCAGTTCCAGCTGAAGGAAAGCAACCCCAAAGCATGATACTGCCACCATCATGCTTCACCATGGGGATGGTGTTCTTCTGATGATGCAAAGTGTTGTTTTTGAGTCAAATGTGGGTTCCTATTATTAAGCAAACGCTTAAAAGTTGCGAACGCTGTTTCGAATGTGTTTATGCGAAATGCCGAAAGCACGGAATGGCGATTTTTTTTTTTCCTAGGGGGAAAAAAAAAACACTGGGCCATTTTTGGGACTTTCCCATTTCCTCCGGGGTGCAATCTCAGAGTTGGTATATTTAAGTGTGGGGGGGGGGCAAAGCCCCTCCACTTTATTATTTTTTTGTTTTTTGTTTTTTTTTTAATTGGATCAGCGATGGTTTTCCCCTGGGGGGGAAAAAATCACTGATCCGTGTGTTCGACATTTTGCATTTTCGGAGTGTTTGGGTCGATTATATAGTGTTCGCTAATACAGTATAGGCCCCATTTTGCCACATGCTTTTCGGAGACTTGATGTACTGTATTGCAAATTTTAGCTGGGCCTGGAAGTTTTTCTGTATAAGAAAAGGCTTCTGTCTTGCAACCCTACCCATAGACCAGACATATGGAGAATACAGGAGATTGTTGTCACATGTAGTACACAACCAGTACTTACCAGAAATTCCTGCAGCTCCTTCAGTGTTGCTGTAGGTCTCTTGGCAGTCTCCCTGACCAGTTTTCATCTTGTCCTTTCATCAGTTTTTGAGGGACGTCCAGTTCTTTGCAATGTCACTGTTGTCCCATATTTTCTCCACTTTTTGATGACTGTCTTCACTGTGTTCCATGGTATATCCAATGCTGTGGAAATTTTTTTGTACCCTTCTCCTGACTGATACCTTTCAACAATGAGATCCTTTTGATGCTTTGTAAGCTCTCTGCGAACAATGGCTTTTGCTGTAGCAGGCAACTGAGTAAATGTCAGGAAAATCCTACTAGGGCAGCTAAACTTTATTTGGGGTTAATCAGAGTCTCTTTAATTGATGGCAGGTGTGTACACAAGAAGACTGAATGCTGTAATTAAATAAAAAGATGCTTCAAAGTATTAGTTTAAGGGTGTGCACACTTATGCAACCAGTTTATTGTATGTTTTTTTTTATATTTTCCCCCTAACAGGTTTGTTTTTCAATTGAATTGTACAGGTTATAGGTCACATTAAAGGTGGGAAAAGTTTTGAAATGATTTATTGTGGTCTCTTTTTTTATATCACAAAAGCCTGGCATTTTAACAGGTGTATGTAAACTTTTTTTTATCCACTGTATTAATGACTTGTCATATTACATTATGTGATATCTACACATTTGACTCTGGAGATATGGAATTTCATTCAGTTTTTGTACTTGTGTAATTCTGAATCTCAATAAAGTTAACTTTGACTTGAGTTTAATTTCACCACTCACCTACCACATGCCTTTGGGATACGGGAAGAAACTGGAGTATCTGAAGAAAAACATACCTCTCAACTTCTTAGCACAAGAAATCTGGACAAAGCCTAAAATAATGGCTGGATAAAGGCACAACAATATTGACAGATTTTAAAGACTGCTCTTATCAACTTATAAAGTTGTAGATTAGCAGGATTTGTGTTAGCATGTATTTTTGAAGGATATGAAATCTGAAACTCAATGTATGCCATTATTAAATGTCTTCTGTTCTCAGCGATTTGCCAGAAAACCACAAAATTTATGAGGAACAGATGAAAAATATGAGGCAAAAATCTGGACAGTTCAGAGGTATAAAGAAAACCCGAGTTAGCAGATGTAGGGCAAAATCGTTCACACTGCCTACCTTGACCTGGCCAAGGCATTTGACAATACCCCACTTGGGCATTGACAAACTCAGGTTAGGTATAAACTCGTATGTCACCCGGTGGATAGCAAACTGGCTCAGAGACAGGACCCAGGAAGTTAGAATTGGGAAGTACACCTCTACAAAGAGGTCAGTCACAAGTGGAGTCCCTCAGGGATCAGTCCTTGGACCGCTCCTTTTTGGCATTTACTTCTCAGAAGTCAATGGCCTCTGGCTGACTAAATTTGCAAATGATTGCAAATTAGGAGCTGTCACTGAATCTCACACTGACACAAATGTTCTCCAGGATGGGCTGACACAGACAAACAAGTGGTGTCAGAGCCATGGAGTAAAACTAAATGCCAAGAAATGCATAACAGTATCCTTTGTGAAGTCATCCATCCCTGGTAACTATCATATTGACAATACACTCAGAGTTGACCCAGTAGTCAGAGACTTAGGGACACACACAGATAGTAACCTAGCCTTTGATCATCACATGTCTACAGTGGTGAAGAAATCATTCTATGTTGCGCAATGAAGTCTGAGGAAGTCATTGTTACACTGTATTCAGCATTCATCAGACCTGTCATTGAGTACAATGTCCCCTTTGGTATGTACCTAACCAGGCATTTTCAACAACTGGAATGTCCACAGAGGTTCCTCACTAAAAGAATACAGGGTATAAGTAATATGTCCTATGCAGACCGCCTTAAGGTTCTATCCCTGTATTCTGTCTCCTACAGGCTTTTGAGGGGAGGGATCTATGCCTGGCATACAGGGCACTGTCAGACCCCACTCTGATGGACCTCCTGTATATCCACAAAACAAACAGTACCAGAATTACCCATTCTATAGACTTAAACCTTGCCTGCGATATAAACAGGATCTGCTGGAGAGAGAGAGGTATGTATCCCAGAGACGACCCTGTCTATGGAACAGGCTCCCCATCCATGTGAAGCAGAGTTCTTCCCTAACCCAATTCAAGTGCAACTTGGACAACTGAATGGGAAACCGGAAATGCATCCCTGGTTTGGCACCTATGCCTCTAATGGATACAGGTAACCTGTAAATGGTTCATCTCCCAGGCCTATGCTCACACTTATCAAGGGTATCTGAACTTGTCAGAGTCTTGGGATGCATGGGTAGGCTTAAAAAGGGCCTTGTGGTCATTAGCCTAGTAAACACCTATGTGCAGACTCTTCACAAAAGGCATCCCAGCAAAGGCCTGAACCAGAGAACCTCCTGCTGTGAGGAGAGAATGCTACTTCACTCCACTACTATGCCACCCCAATACTTTAAAATCTTTTTGAATTAATGACATTTCTCAACTGGGATTTGACAGAAGTACACTGAACACTCCTCTTTTGAAAGATTACTGTGCAGTGTGCATTACCCATGGGAGTAACAGTGGTATCACTCTCTCTGCATTATAAGATTATAGAAGAAAAGTTTTGCACAAACATATTACAGTAAAGGCAAAGAAGAGGAAAAAAGAGAAATGAGAAAGATACTAACAATAGTATCAACAGTACACGAGTACAAAAGAAAGGAATTCCTAATAGAGAAGGCACCAAAAGCAGAAGTTAGCGAAAGAAGATTAGTGGCCTCAAAAATCTTAGTTATAAGTACAGACTGAAAGCCTTCTCTCTATACTCAGTTGCTTAAAGACTCCTCCATGGCTATCTATGTCTAGCCTTTCAAGCCATGGAAGATCCAATCCTCTTTGAACTTCTGTTCCTTCACAGAGCAAATAGTTTAAGTACCAGGTTAAAGGAACTAATCCTTTCATCAACAGATATAACACAGTGGCATAAAAAAACTGATATCCCAACATATCTCTCACTTGTGGAACAAACTCCCATTACTTGTCGAGCACAGCAGCACCCTTTGCCACCTTCAAGTTAAACCTAGAGAACAGGATGGGTGGCCTCAAATTCTATCTAGTACTGCCCTCCTTGAAGCTGGGGGGAGATATTATGAATATGGGTTATGGGCGGCTGCGGTGGTGCAGCAGTTAGCGTTATCGCCTCACAGCAAGAGGTTCTCCGGTTCGATCCTCAGCTGGGGTGTCTTCTGTGTGGAGTCTGCATGTCCTCCCTGTGGTCACGTGGAGGTCTGGGTACTCTGGTTTCCTCCCACATCCCACTGACATGCTGTAGGTGGATTGGACACTCTAAATTGGCCCTAGGTGTGAGTGTGTGCCTTCTGTGGAAGGTTGGGTGCCGGGCTGGCAACTCAACATCGTAAAACTCCACTGCCAATCCTGAATGGACAGGTGATCCACTGTGGCGACCCCTAACCAGGAAAAGCTGAAAGAAGCAGAAAGTAGGTTTGTAATGGTCTGCTGACTACCTGTCTAGCACTTTCCTATAAAACAAAATCAAAGAGACTTTAGCTTACATAAAAGGGAAATGACAATGGGCTAGGCTGTTTCTACATGTCAGTGTGCAGTTGCTTAATTACATTCTATGCACTATGCTCTGTGTACCTTTTGGCATTACCACAATTTGCAGACCTGGATCATGGTAACAAGCAGCTTACAAAAGAATTGATGTGGCTGAACAGTTTATCAGTGTACATAGTACACTGCTGTGTTCTGTTTGCACCACCGCTACAGAATGAATCATTATGTACCAAGACAGCAGGACACAGTGGAGCAGATACATAGCAAAGTATGATGTCTGACATAACTTACTAAGTAGCTTCTGTCTTACTTATTGTGCTTTGCTGTCATTCCTACTGAAAGAAAAAGGTTTGTGAATTGTTGTGTGGCATAACAAAAGAGTTAAGGTGGAAATCTAGTGCTGTCAGAGTTCCTACAGGAGGGAGCCCGCAGCCTCACTGTGTGGGAGTGTGGACAGGTGAGGGGGTTGAAGCATGTTTGCCTGTACCACAGGAACTTCTTAGCTGCTACTGTTGTTTCTTTGTATGAAGAGAGGGGAAAAAAAAAAGAAACTTACTTCTGAACTAATGTTGCTGCTCAGTTCTGTATGCAGAGTAACACATCACCACAGGAAAGGAGATTGGTACAGTCAGATGTGCTACACCAACTGTAGATCTGATGTTGTCAATTTTCTTTCTATGCTCGACTGATGGGTTTGGATCCCAGCCCTTGGATCCGACTCAGCAGCTATAAAAGCTCATGGCAATCTTGAGCTCCTCCCTTACCCAGAATACACCAACCTCCACTACCTCTGATCTCGTTTGCCACCTCTAGGTGAAAGACCTGGTTTCTGCATCTCTCGAGCTACTAAGTAGGCAAGTGTTCTTTTTGTAATTTCTTTCTCTAAACTAATTTCCTTTTTAATTCCTTTCTTTTGTACTCGTGTACTGTTGATACTATTGTTAGTATCTTTCTCATTTCTCTTTTCTCCTCTTCTTTGCCTTTACTGTAATATGTTTGTGCAAAACTTTTCTTCTATAATCTTTTCTAATATATACATATACTCTAACTGTATTGTCAGTGTTCACTTTTGTTGGTCATTTTGTTGTATCTGCTGAATGTGTGCGCTATGGCTGAAAAGCAGAAAAGCCTGGCGGGCTTTAAAAAATGTGAAAAGTGTGGTCAGAAGACACCGCTTTCTGACTTGGACTCTGTATTTTTTGTTTAAGCCCGCTTCACCTCCAGGAAAATTGTGTGATCTGCCATGCTTCAAACCCTATAGTGTTGGTAGATCATAGGAATAAACTTATTTTAAAGGGTCTCTTGCCGTCTTCCTTTGATGAAGCTATCTCTGGAGCATCTAAAGACAAGCAAAAAAAAAAGACAACTTATGCTTCTCAGAGTACCTCTTCTGCATCCTCTAGGTCCTCAGAGAAATCAGTGAAAAGGACTTCTTCAGGGGATCTGATAAAACCATGGGATCCGAAGAAGAAACCGAAACTCTCAGATCCATTCCTTTCCTGTGATCTGACAGCATCTAAAACGCTGTCCTTGGATCCAACATCTCTGAAAAGTAAAGATTCACTGGCTCTGAAGACCTTGGATCAGACAATAAAAAGTCAACTTTGCCTACTTTACATAGAACAAGGTACTCCCCATCACTGGATCCAATTCCCTCAAGAGTACCTTCCCCTTTTTTGGAGAGACCTAAATCTCCATCTTCTCTATCCTCCTGCTCTTCTAGAAGTCTGACCGAAGAGGACATGGAAAGGCTAGTAAGAAAAATCCTCTCCACACACAGTCAGCCTAGCCTATCTCAGCTCCTACCCCATTCGGTCAGGAGGTTCGTATGTCCACAACACCTCCCCTACCAATTCCTCCTTTGACTCCTATCAAGGTTTCAGAGCCCATGCATCTGAGTTGTCCAAACCAGTCTGCTTCAGATCAGAGAATCTTTGTATCCTCAGATCTAAGACCTACTCTGAGCTCTTCGGTCCAGTCGGATCTGAAGAGCGCTCGTAGTCGATACTACCCCATCAGGTCTTGCAGTCAACTCCAAGGGTTTCAGAGCAGTCTCTGCATCTCAGAGCCTCAGAGATGGTCAGTTCAGTTCTGACTTTGGCCTCGGGGTGGCTGTCCTCGGAGCGGGGGGGGGACTAGGGATCAGGAGCTTGTCCTCTTGGATCCAGACTATTATCCCTCTCCAGGACAGTCTGCCTTTAGAGTTTTGGAGAGAGCTCTTTCTGCACCTCTGACTCAGATGTTGCCTACCCCTTGGATCCCAAGTCTACATTTATTCTACCTCTGCGTCTACAGTCTCAACTATCCTCTCTACAGGGACAGCCAATACCAAAACTCTAGGCTTCACATCAGGGTATCCCTTCCTCTTCTGAAAACTTCCCAGAGTATCCCACTGAGAAGGTCGCAAAGAAGAGGAGAACATGCAAGAGGTAGCATATAGATTCCACTGAATCTGTCACCAAAGAAACAGATTTTATGAAGGCGAACAGTCCCCATGGTCACCTCCTGATGATGTCTTATTCGGAAACATCCTTGAGATCCTGAAACACAGAGATGGCTAGAAGCCCAGCAACCCTTAGTCAGAAGAATTTGTACTCCTGGAGGAGTTTGGTACTGGCCCATCTACCTCCTGGGTAGTCCCACCTGCCAATGTGTTCATCAAGTTGGTCTCTTGAAGGGTATGGAAGGATCCTGACACCATCGAGCCCATTCCCAGGAAGCTGGACAAAATTATGACTCCCCCAGAGACAGACAATTTTGGTCCAAAGGTGTACCTGTGGATGCCATGGTTGTGGCGGCAACCACTAAGAAGGAACTGGCGAAAGAAAGTTCCTCTGTTCATCCCCCCAAGAAGGATTTGCGGGTGATGGACAGATTCAGAAGGATGTCTATGCTTCAGCAACCTTCGCCTTAAGGTCTCTGAACTATATGGCACATTTCACAAGACTATACAAGCGACCTGATTAAGGTCAGACACCCTCTCAAGAACCATTGCTGAAGAGGTGAAATTGGTCACTTCTCAGTTGGCTACCCCAACCGTCCATATCTAGCTCTTCCATGAGGCTCATTTCTAATGTAGCAGAAGGAACCTCAAGGGCAATGGGTTCAGGGGATTCCATTAGCAGACATGCCTGGATGCATTTGTATGATTTTGTGGAGCCCATCAAGTCTTTGTTCGTCAGTGCTCCCTTTGCAGCATGTCACCTTTTGGTCCCAAGGTAAGAGATACATTGTCCTGGTGTGAGAAGGATGGAAAGACATTCCTGCCATGAGTGTACATTTTTCCACTCCTCAGAGATCCTTTTTGAGGAATCACTGAGGTGGTGCTAAAATGTGGTTCAAAAAATCTCAAGGTGCTTTCCAGGACACACGTGGAGGAGGTTCCCCCAGGGGCAGAGGGGAGAACTCTTAATAGTAGACACCGCTCTCGGGGCAGAGGGGAGAACTCTTAATAGTAGACACCGCTCTCGTGACAGAGGTGGCCTGCAGAACCAGGAATCCAGAGGTTTTTCTGGCAAATCCTTCCAGTGCTCCTGAAAGCTGGCCTGGCTATCCACCTCTGGAGGCAATTGAGAGTTACTTGTCCCTGCACCAGACAGCCTGGTTAGAAAAAACAGATACTTGGGTGCAGAGGATCATTTTCAAAGATTATATAATACCATTTTCCCTTTGTCCTCTCAATTCAAGAAAATTCCCCGATGTTTCAGCCAGCCAGAGGGAACAAGCAGCAATTCAAATACAAAATCTGTTAGAATTCAGAACTTAGTCAAGATTCTTTTTAGTGCCAAAGAAAACAGAGGACTAGAGACCAGTTCTGGAGCTCAGCATCTTAAACAAATTCATTCAAAAGACCAAATGGTCACGGTTCAGGCCATTCTCCCTTTTTTGGAGAAGGACAGTTGGATGTGTTCGATACACTTTCAGAATGTGTACTATCACATAGAAATGAAAAGGCAATCCAGAAGGTTCTTACACTTCTGGCTGGGAGCCAGTCATTATCAGTTCAGAGTTCAGCGCTTTGGTCTCACCACAACCCCCAAGGTGTTTACCCAGTGCATGGTGGTAGTAGCAGCTCACTTGAGACTGCAGGGATTTCTGGTGTTTCCATACTTCGATGACTGGCCCATATCTGCCTCTAAGAGACATCAACTCAATATAGCAAGAGAAAAGGTACCCTACTAGGAATAACTATAAATGACAAAAAATCTCAACTAGAACCAAGTTAAACTCTGGAGTTCATAGGGGCACTACTCGACACCAAATCATCAATTGCCTCACTTCCCCTTATCCAGAGTGCAGACGATAAGAACACAAGTGAAAAAGATAGTTTCCAATACCACAGTTTCAGTGCACTTGGTCCTTCAGGATCTGGGATCAATGGCGGCAGTGATAACATCAGTGCCTTTGGCCAGATTTCACATGAGAATCCTTCAACAGACAGTGGCCTTCCAATGGTCAACTTTTCATCTCCCCCTATCTGCCCCGATATGAATCACCAACATATGCAAAAGGGATCTGATGTGGTGGATTCAATCAGATCAAGTTTTACAAGGCTGTTTATTCATCCCCTCTCAGCACAACGCCATAGTGACCATGGATGCTTCCCAGTTGGGGTGGGGTGGGGGGCATTACCTAGGGAAGACTGTCCAAGGCACATGGTTCCCCGTAGAGGAAAATTTGCATATCAATGTTCTAGAATTGAGAGCAGTGCTTTTACTGCTGGAAGCCTTTTAGGATGTTCTTCTTTCAGGAACCACTGCAATACAAACAGACAACATGTCATTGGTTTGGTACATCAACAAACAAGGAGGAGCCAAATCATATCTCCTGTGTCAATGTCAAGAAGTGCTCAGGGTACAACAATGGGCAATATCTTTCAACTGGTTTCTTATGGCAACGCACATTCTGGGGAAGTCCAATGTACTAGCAGACATGCTGAGCAGGTACATTCTACTACCTCATGATTGGCCCCTCAATCAGACAGTAGCTGAAATGATTTTCCGCAAGTGGGGTCAGCCATTCCTTGATCTCTTTGCATCCCCCTGAACAAGTGCAGCAGTTACTATGCCCTAATCCCCCCACAGGGGGAATCACTGAGGGATGCTCTCCTTCACAACTGGCCCCCTGGTCTGCTTTATGAATATCAACCTTAATTTTTCTAGAAGAGCGAGTTTTGGGGGTCTACTCCTCACATCGTAAATCTCCAGATATAGCTTTGTTTACCTTTTCTGCTACATATTCCTTAAGGTTCTTTACATAAGAGTCATTTTTATTTAAGGTTCTTTACATAAAAACAATTTTTATTTTTCTCCTATAGTCTGCACCAACCCCCATTACATCAGATCTTGTTTCCATTCTGGATAAGGGAGAAGCTTGAGAGTTCAAGGTTGCCATGCGTTTTACATTGGCCGAGTCGGATCCAAATCCATCAGCTGAGAAAGAATGAAAATGGACAACACAGATGGAACGTTATGGTAAGTCCATAACTTTTTTTTTTTAATATATATATATATATATATATATATATATATATATATATTTATGATAATGTATGTAGCTTGGACATGCCCATACGAAAGAGTGTTTTCGAATCCTGTACAATCTTTGGTGGGGTCATTTACCTATTGATATGGGGGAGACCTTGTACACAGTTTTAACTCACTATGCATTTTTTTACATGAATTATGAAGGGCTTTGTTATGCCTACCCCATGAGGCACAATGAATCCCACCCACAGTTACTAATATGAAAGATACAGACAGTGTAAATCTAACATTTACAAAGACTTGTCACGAAGGCCTCAGGTGCTTTTTTAGCTACATTTTTAAATTCTTATGTATCTTAATGAAAATATCACACTTAAAACAAAATGACTTCGTCCAAATGTTAAAATGAAAGTTGCAGATTGATTCTAATTTAGAAGTAAAGCTGCTAATTGGTCGGTTACCTGCATGTTAATGAATCAAGAACTGAATGTACACAGATGGTTAAAAGTCAATGATGATATTCCAAAACAATTTATCAATAAAAAGAAGTATGCCTTATTTATTTAAAAGCTACTTTTTGTTGTCTGAACAAACTCGCTTCCTGACTTTCAAGAAATTTTAAATTGAAACTACACAGGACCTAATATTGACAGGATAATACCTCATGTGACAGCTAATGAAAATCACAATCAAGATTCATCCTCACATAAAGTATACTTGCCTGAATCTTCTGTTGCACAATAATTGTAAAATATATGGAATCATTTTTGTTTTAATAATAAGGCATAGCAAGTGACCTGTTTTCAGATCACAGCAATACAGTATGGCATAATTTCTGTAGTGTAAATTTCTGACATGTCAGATGTAAAAAATATTCAGAAACAGATTTATAGTGCTTTACACTAATATCAATTAAAACACACACCTGTAATTAATAACTTTAATACTTCATACTGTAAGCCAAGTCTGACTACATCCCCCCCCACCCCCAAGTCATTTTTGTCACCATGTCTCCTGACCATCTAACCTCCCCTGCTGGCCTTGTACCCACTCATTCCATCATACTAAAGAACCCCCCCCCCCAGATATATGGGGGGCGAGGGACTATTACACAGGCAGCCACAAAGACATTTTGTGTCTGTACCTGTATCCCAGCTAGGAGGACATCTGTACATTTCAGATGGGAAACTGTACATTCACTGTAAACAACATAATACCTCCAAGTAATCAGACTTTAAAATGGCAAAATGTTTTTCTTAACATTACCAGCACATTATTAATCACTCATTTATTATAAAAAGGGAACATTTATAGACAGCAACAACCACACCAAGAGGGTACTCAAAAGTTCTTTTCTACTGCAGATTGGAGGGCAACAAACTCTGATCAACAATCCTACTAACATTACTGCATTGTTTTTTTACCTTTTTGCTGTTAACAAGAACATACAAAAATCAGCAATAGTCAACAATGATGGGAATAAAAGATAAAAAAAGACATGTGGCTTAAGTTATGACACACAAGCAGGTACAAATCACAATTTCATTACCTTTGTTCAATTAACTTGGCCAATATGATTACATGTTAAGTCACTTCTGCAAATAAGCTTTAGTGTCTAATGAGCCTCACATAGTTGACAGCAGCTCAAAACTGTTAAATATTTAATACTGGTCATCTGTAACATTATCAAAATTTTGTGTGTGTCATCTCTCTCAGTTAAAAAGGCTATTGTCAGCTTAAAGTAAAAACTGTGACTGTTCACATATGGCCCCTTTTATTTACTTTTTTCTTACCACATATCCAAAATAAGGATGTATGGTATTTGCATGCATGTTCCAGTGAAGACATGTTTTTAAACTCTGTCCAAACAATATGGTAAACAAATTCAGTACAATTACATTTGAGATGCTTTAATGAAAAAGGAGAGTCAAACATGCACCATGCATTATACACCAGCATCTTAACATTCCACAACATATCTTGCATGCACACAACATATTGTGTCAAAGTGGGTTGCCAAAGTGCTTTTTATGTGGAGGTCACTGCTATAATAAAATAAACAAACCTGTTTGTTACATTTTTTCTTTTTTTTTTTTTTTTTTTGCTGCTCACCCACAAAAGTGCACCTTACATTGCATTCTAACTTGCAGAGTTGGAATGACACTGCCCACCAGTATTCGTTACATTCAATGAACAATACTGGTAAAGGCAATACCAAGCATCTAACAGATCAAACTTCTGAGAGGGCAGATGTTAAGTACACAACTGCTCAACTAGCCTCGCATTTCATAAAGTTGAGATGTATAAAGAAGCAGACCATTTTTTGTGCTCCTTTAGTGATGCAAGAGCTGGAACTAGAAACCTTCAAGGAAGGATCTCCGACATGCTGGGAACTATCCTGTCTCTTCCATTAGGAGCAGCAGTGCCAAAAAAAATCTCAGTCCTAAGCTACCTTTACTACCCATCCAACACCCCATATCCTTTCTTGAACCCAGGTCACTAGTTCTACTGCAGGAATCCAATTCTTGTGCCATCAAGCCGACAATTTACATGAAATTAATTTTTATTTCTTACTTCCTGTATTCCTTCTTTCTTTTACTGGGTAGTCATACAAGGCGAGTGGCCTCTTTTCAGGGGAGCCCTGAGGTGGAATTTATAACAAATCAGGAGAAATTTGGCTAGGACACCAGAGAACTTCCTCTACTCTTTTTTGATAAGGGCTGTGGGATCTTTTACATCCACCTGAGCTACCACCAACTCAGGCAGATGGGATCTCTGTTTAACATCTCATCCAAAGAATGACACACTCAGGAGTGCAGCAGCCCCCACCTCCTCCCAATACTATATTGCATATCAGTACCGGAAAATTAATAAAACTACTTGGTGTACAAAAAGAACCCACAGCCTCCTGATTTTCCAGCACCAAAACAGAGTTAAGCCACTGACACTGACCTAAAACAACAAAGTGGGGAGTCTACTTAAAGATTTAACCTGCCAAAAAGTAGGCATTTGTTAAGTACTAGATTTCAGTACAATTACTCGTTAAAAAAAGCTGTTCCAACAGATACAGAATAGTACTATAACACAAAACATGAAGTAATAAAATATATGACCTCCATAGCTTTGCAACAGTTACAATTATGTTATAAAGTGTGCAGGCAATGACCCACTGACACTTCTTACAATAGAAAGGAAGGCAGAACATAAAGGTAATAATAAACCCACCTTGCCTGAAACTTCAATGCACGAGAACTGTCACAGTGAGTCTTCGCACAGGAGTAGCAAAATCTAACTGAAAATACAAGGGCAGAGGGGAAAACATTACCTACTCTGGATAATTATTTATTTATTTGATTATAAAAGCCAAATCAGAGACCATACGGTGCTAGTAAATGAAATGGTTACAGATATGATGACTTTAGTTAATAACTGCTCAACCTATGATTGAACAAACTGACAATCCAAAGTTGGAGGTGGCATGGTATTGAGAGAGAAAAATTAAAGAAACTGTTATTTCAATTGAAGACTGCCTGAAAAATCTTGACAGATAAGCATCATGCTTTAGTCAGAACACAATGGTTTACTGAGCTAAAACATCTGTGTATCCACAATTAGACAAGGAGACTTCCTTATAACCACATGTTGGTTAGAAAGTCTGAAAAAAGTAAGTGTCACAATAAAGGTGAATCTTCGTTCCTTTCCAAAGAAAGGCTACTATAAAAATGTATCAATAAACTGCCACACAGCAGAAAAAAGTCTTGCCACCGATGACAGGGCCAGCACCAAAGAAACCTCAATTTCTTCACTGAGGAACAACAAAGTGTGCTTAAGTAAGTGTCAGTTCCAAACTGCTTCACACCAACAGAAAATCTGTAAGAAAACAGTAATACACAAAAGGGTGGGTGTTACAGGATTGCTTACAGTGTGGTGAGGCTTGACACCTGTGGTGAAATCATGCCCCCCCCCACACAGAAGATCTGTTATTTTCCTGTAACAGACAATCTGGATGACATCATTACACTTAGAAAACAGGCTGTTGAGTTGTTTTGCATTTGTTGTGTTATTAGTGTATGTATTTTTTACACTACAGATGTAAAATAGTTCCACCTCATAATGTTTGAAAGTTGGTGTTAGGTACGCAATTGTTGTTGCAGGAAGTATTTCATATCCAAAATTGTAAAACATATACAAGACATGAACAGATAACTTATATAGTGACCACACTGCACATACGCACGCACAGTTTTTGTTTTCTTCTCTCTCTGGAAGCCTGACAGCAAGGAAAGAAATGAAAATTCACACTTTGCAGTTTATAGAAAGCAAATATTAAACCAGTTCTCTTTATTTACTTTCTAACTCTTTGATTCAAATACAGATTTTCTTTGGCATTTCTGATATAAAGTCTAGTTATTCTACCCAGAAGTTACTTTTCTTTCATTCTGAAAAGGAAGGGAGGTGATATTGCATATACACAACAAAATATCACCTACACTCATCTGAGAACTTGCATCTTAAAATGTAACAGTCTATTTTTTGTTAACAAATACTTGTTTATATGGGTGTACAAATAAACACTGTAAGGAAAACCGATGTGATTAACTTTACTTACTATTGGCATTTAAGTTTTATTTGATAATAATGATAATTCACGGTTTTGCATTTGTTAGGAAGTATATTAATGTACGCAAAGTCTTGCTGGGGGTGGGGGCAATGCTGTAAATATATAGATCGTATTAACTATGCGAGAGTGAAACAATCCAATGGGAAAATATAAAGTAGCTAAGCACTATTTTTGTCCTGATCTCTAGTCCATCCTCCCCAACCCATGTATAAAGCAAGAATGAAAAACTGGAATCCAAGTTGTGTATGGAACAGAAGATGAATTTTTTATAGTGTAATGCACTATAGCAATGCCTAACTGTGCTTTGGAGTTTCTCTGCTTGTGCAGTCTACACACACATTCAACCAGTGTCCATGCGGGTGTATGTTTGTGTGTACAATGCCAGAGGACAGACTCAATCTCTTCCACAACCCTGCAGTGGACTAAGCAGGTGATCGCACAACAAATAAATACATGAAGATGTCCCTGACCATAACAAAATAGAAAGTACAAGTGACCTACATTTTTAGGAATGTCAACTCTCGATAAGACTTTGGTTTGGGTGTTTTCCACTCAGTTTTTCATTTCTGTAAGCAGTACTTAATGACTGAAAAACAAATGGTGGCTTGGGGAAAAAGTTTTTTAATGACTGTATTCAGAGTTCTTAATGTAAACAGACAATCTTGCACTTTAGCTTGCTGCCCCTGTATATTAATATTCCCCTTTGGAATATCAGCCATCCAATGAGGATTTACTGCCATCCTAATACCAAGTAAAACATTACAAGCTGAGCTAACACAAGCATCTTCAAAGTTCTAAAAAACAAACACCACCAACAGCAAAAACCAAAGGAAAATACATAGAGTAAACATTTAGGATAGTCACAGGGCTCTCTTGGCCACACCATGAGACCACTCCAACCCGTTCTAACTGATGAAAATTCCTTTTTCTTCCAACCAGCACCTTCTGTCAATACTTATGCATTTTTAGGATAGTACGATTCCTGCTCCCCAAAATGATATAGATTCATAAGTTCATATGTGAATACTGGGCCAACAGTCCTTAAGGGCGATTTTAAGCCTAGACAATAACATGAGGCCAGAACTAAAACTCTGTACCTTGTGTTTATGAGGCATAGGCTTTAGCCATTATGCCAAATCCACCTTGGGGACCAGTTTCCTATTATGTGATCGAAACCTTAGGTTATCGAACACCTACAGCTCGATCACAAAATGTCGAAGTCTTAAAATTGCGAATGGCTGTTTCAACACAGGGAAGTGAGCCATTTGGCCATTATGCAAATTTTGTTCTTTCTCCGCTGTAGAGCGATCTTGGAGTTGGTATATTTAGTTGGGGGGGGTGTGGGGCACAGCCCTCTACATCGGGGGGGTGAAGCCCCCCACTTTATTTCTGTTTATAATTTTTTTTTTTTTTTACCAGCGGCATTGTTTCCCTATGTGGAAACAGCCGTGTTCTATATTAAGGGTTCGATATTTCGTGATTGACCTTTAGGTGTTCGATAACCTAAGGTTCCGATCATGTAATATAGACCCTTGGGGACCTACTCCTTTAAAGAACTATTTTACCTTAAGGAGGCAGAGGAACATACATTCTGTGAATGTACTGGGAGTGTGCTGGCAAACCCAACAACATGACCAGCGAAGTAAGTATTTTCATTTTTCTACATTCACATTTCTAAACCCAGGTTATGCAAGGTCATTAGGCAATGGTGGCTGGATCTCAAAAGTTTTGACCCGCTTCCTCCCCCTAAAATGGGTGTTGATGAAACCGCAATGTTTTTTATCTTATTCTCCCACAACCAACCATCTGGCACTCCTAAAATGTGGCTCTGAATGAAAAGGGTCTTTCACACTTCAGCACAATTCATAACACTAATTGTGCAGATTCATCTATTAACTTTCTGTGAACCAGTTTCAAAATCATACTGCTAAATTCCGCAGCTGAACCTATACTAGGGGTAAGTGCTTATCCTGCCTTCATGTAACTGCAGGGTATCAGTATTTGTCTGAAACACCATCATTTGTCAACAAAATTACCTACAATCCTAACTTGCAACTCCTAGAAATCCAAATTACTTTTAACAAATCCAACTAACTACTTCACTTCTAGCTGCTAAACTCCATCAATGAATCCCAAAGATCACAGAAAACTACTTCAACACCACTGAGGGGTCAAATATCAAGCCAAATAACTTCTTGCTATGGGGACTTTGTTCACCCAAGCAATGACTGGCATATTTACCTCTAAAAATTAATGTGTTCAGGTTTCTCAGGCTCTCAATACCAATGTGCTAGAGCAACTTGTAAAACTACCCACTAGAGACTCTAATATCCCCGACCTAGTCTTTACCAACTCTGCTCCTGCCTACTCCCCCATCTCCTCACCCTTTGTTAAATCTAACCACAAATAAGGCAACTTCTCTATCACCTAGAAGTACTACCCCACCACAGAGAAATCCCTGAAGACTTTAATTTTATGGCCTGATTTAGCTTGTAGGAGACCTGATAAAAATTCCCAACAATCCCCCACAAATAGACCCATCTGATGACACTGACACATTCACCAATGACTTCTAACAGCAGCTAAACAACTGCGTAGAAAGTCAGTACTTGTCCATCCTAAATACAATGGTAAACTCAGGAAAATATACTTGATAGAACTCTTATATTAATAAACTGTATAAGAAAATAATAAAAAGTTGTAAGAAATCCTTCTCCCCTACCTTGAGACTACAATGAAATTTGACAGCAGGGAGCATAAGAGCACTACTCGAAAATATACAGCAGTGTGAGCATAAGGTCATAACAGATATCCAAGGAAACTACAAAGCTTTCTGTCATTAAGAAATTAAGGAATAATGTCAAAAATGCACTGCACTCATCCATAACAATATTACACATTCTGACCCAAATAATACAGCTAACATATTAGCAGAAAAATTAGTGCTAAATGTATCCCACTTATGAACAATTTTGTCACCATTATCCCTAAAAATGCATTTTTCCATGAAATCGCTCTAGAACAAATTTTAGTAATCTCCACCAAAGGTTAAAAGTATATCCATAAGACCAGACACCACACCATGCTGTATTCTAACTGGTGCCAAGTATGTAGTATCAGGGCCTCTACTTAAACCTTCATCCTCAGCCTACTCATAACATTCATGTCCGAATGCTAGAAAACAGCCACTGTGATGCCCCTAAACAGGGGGAGCCCTTCTACAGACCTGGGTAGTAATAGGCCTAGCAAGCTCACCAGCCCTGTATGCAAAGACATGAACATACCATAGCAGAACTCACTTATACAGATACAGGTAACGTAGCTGACCAAGACTCCGATCAAATCTAGTAAGCTTCTTTGAAAAGGTAAAGGTTGGCGAGGCTGTTGACAGTGAGCAGTCAGAAAAGGTTACTTATCTAAACCTGGCCAAGTCTTCTGACATTATCTCTATACGTGCGTTATTAAAAAGTTAAACAAACAATGTAAACCACTACAATGTCCACTGAATTGCAAACTCTCTCTCAAACAGATCTCAGGTTGTGAAATTTGCTGGTAGCCTTTCTGAAGGTAACAATTTTAACTAGTGGGATATCACAAGGATCACTGTTGGGCCCTCTCCTGTTTGACATTCATTTGCTGACATCCAAGCTAATATCGCAAAAGTGGGTTGATTAAGTTTGCTGATGCCTGCAAGTTGGTAACCACTGCCTGTTCAGCTACTGAAACTAAACATCTCCTGCATGGGTTGAAATGTGCGCATACCAGGTGTACTGTTTCATGCTACATCCAAACGTGCAGTGTAGTTGCATTCAAGAAGGTGACAGTGGTACTTCTCTTCAAATTGACATGGTCATGACAGACCAGAGTCCTTACATGTATAACTCTCATTTTATTAGCACACTTCCATCATAGCTGGGAAATCCTTCTATCTGTCACAGTTAATTTCCAAAGCAATATCCTCAAGATCTAAAGAAGTCATCCTACCACTGTATTCTTCCTTTACTGGACTCAGCATCCATTACAATGCCCCCTTTAGTATGCACAAATGCAAGCATATCCCTAAACTGAAAGTGTCCCAAACAAACTTAACCAAGGAAATTAAAGGCTTCAAATCCCTCAACTATCCAGATAAATGAGCTAATCTCTCCTTATACTGAGTAGCATACCAGCTATTCCAAGATAACCTGTGTCTCGCATTTCAAACCATGAAAGGCCCAGTCCTGAAACTATACAAAGTAGTACTAGGATATGAAGTGGTGGGAACATAGCAGGTACCCTTACTAAAGCATTCAACACTTCAATATATTTATCTTCATCTTCCAAGGACAGAATGGGCAACATGACAGCTCAGTCTCAAGAACAGCTCCAGGGTTCAATCTAAACATCCAGTAATTATTTTGTGAAAACTGAATGTCCTCCTCTGTTGACATTTTCTTCCCAGGTACAGCACTAGAACATGGCATAAACAGTTAAGACATTTTATACAATTTTTCAGTTCCCAGAAAGATTTCTGATCAATATCAGGGTCCAGGAAACAAACACAAAACCCTAAGAAAGTCTATTTAAAAAGTGGGTTTGAGTGAAGCAAGGATGTGAGAACACTCACCAGATTAGTATTTAGTCCACCTAAAATGAGTCTCGAGTCTCTTGCTTTCTCTGTGCAAAATTTTCCAGCTTCCCAGCAGAACTCATCACTCATCCATTTCACAAGAACAAAAATTTCATGTCAGCTGGGAAGGGGTTATCCAGATCTTCTTCTTCTGAATATTTAACTTCACAGTTACACCTTCCTCTCACCATTTTCAAATTCTGGAAAGAAGGGATACTCATTCTCCCTTTTTCCACCTACCTCAAGAAAATAAATGTACATTCACTTTTGCTATTAATGTAGCCAGCTTATTAGAATCTGGGCCAAAAGCAGTTAATTTTTGCCAAATAGTCTGTAAACAGTGACAGCCACGACTATAAAGAACATTTTCTAAAAACTCTAAGGTGATAAAAATTGGGTTTGTGATGCCTACATCCCTCTCAGGTTAACTCTTGAAGTATTGAAGAAACTAGCCATTTGGAAGGTCAAGAAAGCACTTCATTGCTCTCCCCTCCTACTTTTCAAGCTCAGCTACTCTCATGTCCTGACACAAATATAATTGTAGTTAAGGACAGCAGGCATAAGTTTATGCGACAGCATTCCCAGGTCACCCCTGAAGAGAGGCACTGGTGCTTACAGAGTTTACTCATTTAACAGACCAATAAATAAATAAATAAACAAACAGATTTCGGTTGATGAACGTAATACTTTCACCCAAGTGCCAATTAAAGATGAGAACAGCTGTGAATAAAGTAATAATGTGGGCAAGTCTGAACCCTTTTCACCAAATTTTCCTAACAACTATCCATCAGAACATATGCCATCTCACATACTACTAAGTAGAAACTGCATATATTCTTCAACAATAACTGCTAAAAGAGCAGTGATCTAGAACTCTAACTACAACACAAACCTTCAGCAGTCAGAAGACTGTGCAGCAATATTCTATGTAACTCATACAGAGAAACGGGACAGACAGTTTACACGCACTAGAATTTAACTTACGAAATGCTGGACAAAATATACCACACCTCTATGGACAAATTAGACTGCCCCGAAGATGTAAGCAACAATGAATCACTTACTCTGGCACATTTTTATGCAACAGTAGGCACAAACAAAAACAGTAATTAATGACATAACGAGGGAAAAAAAAATGCTCTCCATATCTGCACTGTCCACTGATAACAAGCATAGTAGACATACAGTTTGTCCAACAGCTATAAAGACCCGTGGAAGCAGTGTCCCAACCTATCTCTTATTGGCCAGGAGTGCAGAGTTAACCCAGTGATCATGAACCGATGGGGAAGGAGTAAAAAGGCCAAAGTTGAAAAAGTTGCAGCCAGAACCAAACTATATTGTGTAGAGGAATGAATCCTTATCTATGAGCCAAAAGACCACAGTTCGACTAGTATCTCAGGCACAATGGCAGAGCAGGATGGAGTGGCAGTGAGCAGCTTACACTGGCTCACCCTTCCTAGGAGGAGGAAAATGGTGGCCACGACTGACCAAACTGTAGGTTTGCAGAACAATAATGGCCACAAGACTGGAAAACATGGGCTTAGCATTCCAAGCAGGAGGCAGAAGCTTTTACAAGTGTTAAGTTGGGGGAGCATGCACATGCCAAAGGACGGCACAGTCATGCAAGTGTTCATGCCACCCATGAAGGAGTGGGGTTTAGGACCAAGCCAAGAAACTGTTCAAGTCTCAAATATAACCGCTCCCAAGGAAGGGAGGACAAGTAATGGAACAGAAATAGGATACAGTATATATTGTACACATAAAAATATCTCCAATAAGGAAAGCAACAGGGTTAATCCAAACACAGTAAAAATGCAGTAAAATTGTTGACAGACATCATATAGGTAAACATGCAGAAAGTGGTAGCTTTATTTAACAATATAAGTGCTTTCATGCCAATGCTGATGCTTTTTCAAGTACTAAAAATAAAACAGATGTAAAACATTTAAACAACATTCAACTACCATGTGACTAATTAAGCACTTACATAAAACTTCTGAAGCTAGACCTTGATAGGATTACCATTTGAAATATCGGGACCCGCTAGAGTGAGTCCCAAAATGCAGAGTGAATGGCTGAAAGAAGAGACCAACATATACCAAGTCTGAGATGCCATTTCTTGTAATATTCCCTTTTTTCTGAGGTATGGTGGTATGTATGGTTGGTATACATAAGTTTGGGGGGGATGCAGGGAGGCACGCCCAATATAATTCTTCCACAGATATGAATAGGTGAACAGAGGTTTTCTTTACAAAGTCTATAATATAGTCCTATACTTACTTGTTAACAGACATCATACAGATAAACTGGTAGAAAACAGAAAAGTCTGTGCGGCCACCTTCTCAAGACAGCATTCCATGCATCAGACACAACTATTATAAACTAAGTACTTTCCAAAAATTCTCTGCCACACAGTCTTAGCTCTTGAGATCTTTTACAGAGAAAAAGACAGGAAAGAAACAGAATGTTGGTCTGTATAACAAGAACAGACTATGGGCACAAGGAGGCCTTTTTTATCAAATAAAAGTGATGTTGCAAATAGAACTGTGCTCAGTTTTTAGACAATACTGGTGGAAGCAATTGCAAGTAAATGGAAACTACATAAAGATAGACCCTTAAGTCAGTCACAGGACTGAATGAAATGATGCATGAAGAAGAGGCTAGGCGGGCTGAGACTATACAAAAAAAAAAAAAAAAAAAAACAAAGAAATAAGTACTGAAAGAGAAAAAGAGAGAGATGATACGGGCTGCCTGGATAGAATGGGGAGGCACAACCAACATATAGAAGAGAGCAGTATTAATCTAGATGAAAACAAACACTGCTTTACAGAAAGTGCTGTAGATGAGCTGAAAGAATTCCCAGAATGGACTGTGCCCAGAAAAAAATAAAAATACTGAAAAACTCAAGAAACCGTGAAAGAAGTTTAAAATAACAGTGGTGGTGGGGAAGAAGTCATCATCTGCAAGGTGTTAAATGCTAGAACAAATTCTATGCTGCAACTTATTTATTTACTAACATCTGTTTACCAGGATAGTTCAGCTGGGATAGATCCCATCTTCAGCACAGACACAGGGACAAAAGGACCATCAGAATAAAATACATGTACAGTAAGATAAAAACTTAGAAATAACATAGTACATTATATTCAAAATACACTTATGTATGATACAAAGCATTATAACACAGATAAAATATTTATATAATGATTTCTTTATTTTTTTTTATACATAGAAAGTATTACAGTAGAAACTCATTTATTTAAAACATAATAAAGTGCAGCTTCTGTCAATATATTGTTGGTGAAGATATAAATGCTGAGTCAGAGGCAGAGTCAGCGTCTAGGAGTGGATATTAAAGTAAAGGTAGAGGGATGGAAAACTGTCAGGGGACATACAGATAAAGGTGTGTGTGGAAAATTAGTATGTGCAAGGGTATGTAATAGTGACTAGTAGCAATCAAGGGGGCTATAACTATAAGAGATAGGTGACAGTAGGTCAAAATTGTTAAGGGTGTACACAGTGAATAACTGTCAGACACAGAAAAAGGCCAAACCTGTCAGAGATTTGAGAGATATACCTAAGCTTAAAAAGGCCTTTGTACACACCCATGAACTAAGAGCAAACACACAGACAACTACAGTGTTGTTACTTTTACCTTCAACTTGCCTCTGAAAACTACTGAGGCACTACTCATGTACAGTGCATGTCTCATCTACATACAACTTTCTTGTTGTTTTACAACACTAGTAAAACTAACTGCATACATTTCCTGCAAGTAACAGCAGTTATTTTCTCCACCAATAAAACGTTAACATAAAATGACAAGTACATCCTCATTTTAAAGGACTGATGATGTACTATTAGTTGATGCTGTCCTTGTGTTGTGACTTTTTTATTTTAATGTGGTCATATTTTTACAAAATTTAGCTTGTTGCTTGTTTTGAAGAAGTATATATATGATGATTTTGGTGCCAAAACCCTTTAACCATTTATGTAACATGTTAAACAGCAGCAACTCTGGTTTCTGATCATAGCTTTATTTTTTACGGTTTAGTCCACTCAAGTACATACATATCTAATTGGTTTATAAAGTGCTAGGTTAACTTGCACCTAATGAAGTTCCCCAACATCAGTAGCTAGATTACTTACTACTGCAAAATACTCTGCAAATGTTAACACTACTTGAATGTGACTGCAACGCCCAAGGTCTAGGACATTGCCAGTAACCTAAACCACAGATGCATGATAAATCTGAGAAACCACACTAACTGCCAGCAGTAAATGATGCAGGAATCAGAGTTTGATAAAGTAACCAAACACAGATGGGTCTTTCAAAGTCCATCAAAATCTATTCAAATCGCAGTGCTTTTGTCTCCATAAAAAAATCAGACTTCATCAGAACCATAAAAAACCCAATGAAACCCTCTTCTTAAAGAACTCAAGGGTCATCAGGTGATCATTCAAAAATTCAAGTTCTTAAAGGTCACACACAAAACATGACCCCTTGAGATCAAATAAAATAGTAAAATACTTTAAAAAGTAAAAAGTTATAAATTATTTTTAATGGTAAAAAAAATGTCACTAACACAAGAAAATCAAATGAGCATTGCCCTATTTTACACAATACTCTAAGGAAACTCTATCATTTAAACCTGGTGGGGATGTTAAACTTGTCCTGAGTTGTCATTCCAGATCACTGCATTCCAAAGTGTTCTTCCAGTCCCCAGCTCTCACCGGAAACTCCAGTCTCTCCAAAACTAAAAGCTAGAAAGATTTAAAGTTCACACAAACTTGAGAATATCATGCTAATGTATTTTATCGCCCCTTCGTTATACTGTAAATGTACTGGTAGATAGTTCTTTGTAGTGCACTCTTTTTTTACCAATGGAACATGCGGGGCAGGTTTTACAACTAGCTAAATAAACTACCCTAGCTGTTGTACAATTAAATTTCCTTAACAGATAAAGAGCTGGAAAAGAAACTGTTCAAATTTAAGAGCTTACAGATCAACTATTTTTTACAGGACTGTGTCTGGAGGTAGCATGTCCCAAAGGGCTTGTAACTCTGGAAATACCCAAATGGGGTGAAAGCAAATTTGTTTTTTCACACAGAATTATTAGAGTCAATTGACAGATCTGACTTGAAATTAACTGAACTCATTGTTAAGAAAAACTAAAATATGGCAAGGTTACCAGAGAAGGATGAATATTGTATCCAATGACTTGTTATTCCCTAATTATCAAACCCAGTATTCAAAAATATTTAAGACATTAAACACAAGTTGACTTCTGAAAAAGCCAGAAAAGATAAAAAAAAAATAAAAAAAGGGACAACAGGGAATACAAGAACAAAAATGTGTATCCGTTGAAGGACACCTTGACTAGAAACCAACAAGAGAGGCCAGAGGTCTCCTGCAACCCTCAGAGAGAGAACAGAATACTGACACCACTAATGCCAAGGAGGTCCCTTTAGAACCAGGTCTACCATGCAAATCAAAAAGAACAGCCAACTTATACCATCAAAGAAAGTACAATAACGGACAAGATTATTTCCCCAAAAAGGGTTGGAACCAGAGAATGGGTAATTGGAATGCATTGTGGTACACACAACCTTGAAAGGGCTGGCATTACTCACAAAACTTGGATAATACTGAAGTTGAAACTAGATACTGTGAATATTTCTACATTTTTAAACTTTAACATTTTAATTAGCTGGGATTACAATACAGCTAGTTCATCATAGTTTATTTGTTAAGGGATTTGTACCTGCAGGGCATGCTGACCTTATTTCAACTTTAAAAGACTAAAAACTTTTTACAAAAAATTTAAATCTATAGACAATGCTCACTGAACAAGAAAATTGTGTAGTTTTAAAGAAAGAGCATTTTTTAATCCCTGCTTCACCCTACGATTCACCTGTTTGAAAAGAAATGTGAACAAGATATTTGGAGAGAACTAGTTGGTTGGAATATACATCAGTTCTACAATAAGAGGACACATAAAAAGGCCCATTTTAAAAGACTTTCCCAATAACAAAAACTTAAGGCTTATGAAATCTGACAAAAGGGAAGGGGGTGTTGGTTATTATGAACTCTACTACATATGTGGGGAAGATGATAATCATCATTATCGGACATTGATGTGTATGAACCTGTTTCAAAAAATGAAGGGTTTGTGGCCTACCTGAAAACTGATGTCTAGTTAACCGATTTATTATAAAACAGTTTAAATAAACATTGATTTAACAATTATTATTAAACAGTAAGATTTCTAATGATGTTTGCAAGTATTTAAAGGTTGTACACCATGGAGAATTCCTAGTATTTTGGAATTCTAAAGAATCTTTCAAATCTTGATGATGCTCTAACAAGACCAGCTGTCAGCCAATGGGTCTAAAACTTAACCCCTGGCAAAATTTGTAGATGGAATGCTTAAGGAGGGTCTTTTTACAGTGCAAACATATTGTCAAGGACTCATCTGACTTTATGGACCAGATAAGGCACACTGTGATTAGACATGAGAACATTTTCTTTCCACTGGATGTGAAGAACTTATTTTCGGTAATCTCCCATGGCAGAAGGTTAAAATAGTTTTGTGAAACTAACATCTTTTCACCAAGTAAGCAACTTGAAAGTAAGAATCCTCATGGAAATAATGGATTTGGTTTTACATAATAAACTACATGTATTCTGATGGTGAATATTTTAGGCAATTGCAGAGGCTAACTATGGGAACTCCAACCCAGTCTATACAAATACTTTGCTAATAAACTGGGAAAAAGAGGTAGTTTTTAAAAGTGTTGTCTTTAAACAATTGTGTAGTGCAGTTTTGTTTTTTTGGACAATACCTTCTTAGTAGACTACCACGCACCTTACTGCTCCTCTAGAATAAGAACCAAATCTGCCCCATGGCTAACTAAACAAACTAAGCAAAAAATGCTCCTTAGAAACAAAATATGGGCTAAATGGAGGGCTACCAAATGCCCATCTGATCACCTCCTCTTTAAACAATTAAGAAATGCCACCAAGAAGGACACTCTTCGAGACAAAAAAGACTTCTACCTTCACCTCCAACAATCCACTCAACAAACTCCACAAAAATTTTGGTCAGGGATATACAAACGTCTTCAGCCAGGACACTCTACTACTCCTGCCCCATTAGTCTCCCAAACTCCTGGTTTTATACTTACAAACAGGATGTGATGTAACTTTGCTTGTACAATTAATGATCAACATTCTGGTGAATATTCCATTAAGTTTGGGAGACTTCCTGGTTTTTCTGAGGAAGTTCACGTTAAAAATAAAGAGTGGAAGAAAGCGCTAAATTCATATCTGGCTGTGTGGTTACTTTCAGTTCATATCCAGTCACCGAGTATCCAGCATTGTTTTTAAAAATAAAAATCGTAACAATAACTCCTTTTCCTCTGCGCTATTTATAGACCTGTCAAAAGCCTTTGATATGGTTAACCATAACTTACGTCTAGACAAACTAAAGTATCATTCTCCTGATCCACTAGCATTACAATGGTTTAGGTGTTATCTTCAAAACAGATAGCAAGCAGTACTTTGGGATAACAAACTGTCTTCATTACTTCCAGTAAATATTGGAGTCCCACAAGGCTCTATCTTAGGTCCCCTTCTTTTTTCCTTATTTATTAACGACCTCCATATGAACATACCTCAAGCCAACTGCATTCAATATGCAGACAACTCAACCTTAATCTGTACTGCTAAGAACATAGCCTCCCTCCAGTCCCTCACCCAAACTGTTTTCCAAAATGCAGAAAACTGGTTTATGCAACACTGCCTCCTCCTTAATCCCAAAAATACAAAACTACTGCTTTTTACTCCAACTCATAAATCACCCACTCCATTCTTCTCTATAACCCCTAACAATGCTACAAACATAACCCCAGATACTAACACCCACCTACTAGGGGTTACAATTGATAACCATCTTAACTATGATGACCATATTAACTCCACCATAAAGACAGTTAACAAAAAACTTTGAACTCTTTATAGAATTAAACCCTTCTTTACCCCCTCTGCCAGGAAAACTATTGCCCAGACCCACCTCATTTCTACCCTTTTCTATGCCTCTGCTATATATACAAACCTATCTAAAAACATCTCGAAACTTTCTACCTGTTATAATAGCATAGCTAGATTCATCACAAGCTCCCCATTTCAAACTCACCATTGCCTTAACCTCAAACATCTAGGATGGCTAGAATTGCAGAACCATATACTCTGTCAGCAGTTACTTATCACTCAAAAGATCCTATACCACCCCAATAACACCCCTATCCTCACTAATCTGATTTCACCATATAAAAATCTAGCTACACTACGTTCTGCAAATAAACTCCTGGTCTCCTCGATTAAATCTAACAACAAAGCTGGTGACTCACTTTTCTCAAACACTACAGGTAAAAACTGGAATCAGCTCCCTCCTGAACTTTCTACCCTAGCTTCTACTTCTCTATTCAAAAAACATGTTAAAGAACATCTTAAAACGCAGTGGCTTTGTCCTTGTGCTAACCTAGACTGAAACATTTTTCCCCTCCTGCTCATACCCCTTCCCCTCTCCCCTAACCTATGCCTCCAAATCTACTCACTTCTCTTTTTTGTCTCATAGTAATAGGATAAAATATAAGGACTTGACTCTGTTTGCTAATACCCAACTTGTGTTTAGTGTAGTTTTTTTTTTATTTAGTTTAACTTTTAGCATAATGTCTATAGTCAATATTTTTAATACTATATTTTTTCTTTAACCAATACTACCTCTGTACTGTTATTATACATGTCTTTGTTATATATTGTTAACTTTGTTATTGTTCATGCTTGGAGCTTTTCTCCCCGGGCCTCTACTGAAAATGGACATATATCCAGTTAGACTAGCCCGGTCAACAAATGTAAAATACATACATAAATAAAAATAGTTTCACAACGTACCACAAAGGAGTTAGAAGAATTTTTACTCCTTTTTAGTAGATCTACATCCTTTTTGCAGTTTACATGTAACACTAAGAGGGACGGGTTTTGTTACTTAGATGTTTATATTAAAAAAGACCACCATGGAAATTCAAAAATGTGTATTTATACGGCACCTATGTACAGTAATAACTTCCTACACTTTTAAAGCAGTCATCCTCTCCAAAAGAAGAGGGGTTTAGTCAATTTGTTAGACTTTCTGGACTAACCTCTATTATCGAGGAAGTGGATAGATGGAGAAATATGTTTTTGAAAAGGGTTATCCTGAAGACCTGATACAGTCAAATATAAAATTGGTTAATGAAGCCAAGGTAACAAGATATGGCCCAATAATTCAACAAGGAACTGTTAAGAATGAGAACACGGAGACTCAGATAACAAATGTTTCTGGAATTCACTGGTGACTTACTATTCCCTTGGATTCTTTAGTAAATAGGAGCGCAATCTGTAGAAACTGGCACGTATTCAGGGATAGAAATATCAAAAGTATCGAAAGGGATCCACCACACACCACTGATGATAGCATAATGGTTAAGGTGTTTACCTTAAAGACACAAGGTGCAGAGTTTGACTCTCACATGGGGCAACTGGCTAGGCTTCAAATTGCCCAAAAGGGCAATTAGCCTAGTACTAATCTATGAACCTATGAACATCAAAAACATTTTAGAAAGGAAAAGAACAAAACAGGATATAAATATAAGCATGCAAACCAAAAGGTGTGGACATGTAGACACTAATCAATGCTCATACACTGATGCTGGGGAGACAGGACACATGGCCAAAAAAAAATAAATAAATAAATAAAATGGAGGATGTTGGGGAAATGTAACTGTATGACAGCTGGCGTAGTTTAATTACCTAGTTGAAAGACTTGTCCCGCATACTATATTGGTAAAACAAAGAATGCACTACAGCAAAGGAATCTACCAGCACATTTATAGTGTAAAGGGGGTGCATAAAAAGTGCAGTAGCACAACATTCCCAGGTTTGTGTGAACTTTAAATCTTTCTTGTTCTTAGTTGTGGAAAAAACAAAGATTACGGTAAGAGGTGGGGATTGGAAGAACACTTTGGAATACAGGGAGATGTGATGGCAACTCAGGGCAAATGCAACAGCTCCACTAGGTTTAAATGATAGCATTTCCTTAATAAATGTTTTGGAAACTAGGACAATGTGTACTTGAATTTCTTGTGTTAGAGGAATTTTTTTAACACTGAAAAAGTATCTATAAACTATTACTTTCTAATATATTTTCATATTTTACTTTATCTCAAGAGGTCATGTTGTGTGTGGGATCTTTAAGAACTTGGATGTTTGAATGACCAAGAGATGACATGGGAGTTCTTTAAGAAGAGGTGTTTAATTGAGTTTTTAAGGCGCTAATAAAGTCTGATTTTTATGGAGATGAAAGCGCTTAACCATTTCTGTGATTTCAATAAATTTTGACTGGGTTTTGAATGATCCATCTATGTTTGGTTACTTGATTAAACTTCGATCACTACATTGTGTACTGCTGGTGTACAATGTGATTGCTCATACTGTGTTTACGCCAGGACTTTACATATTTATTTCCCTGTTGTTGTTGTTGGTTTTAAATCTACGAGATATTCTTGTCCAAGGACAACACAAATGAATTTAAAAAAATCATGCAATAAAAATGTGTTGCTTAATCGCTGTCTCTGTTTTTTTTTTTTTTTAACTGCTTTGCTTATGGGGCTGACAGCATCCCGGGATAACCAAAATACAGGGCTATAGCAGTTTGCCATTGCAAATAGAAAATATTGTCTACAAAGACTGCTAAAAATGTACCAACAGATAATGACTAACTCACTCACATACCTATCTAATGGAAAAAATGTATAACAGAATTACTGTTTCCTCTTCTCCCTGCAACTACTTTGTCAGTCATATGCATTCTCAAAATTCCCTCAATCTTTGTATTTCAAACTCCAAGACAACGGTCTGATATTTTCCTCAGGTAGACAGCAAATGCTGGAGGTGTAATGGGAAAGAGAGCAGTAACTCGGAACATGTTGTTTGAGGAATGTGATGAGTTGGTAAGAGTTTAAAACTACACTACAGAGTACTCTGTCAGAAATACTGGGGGGAGCAAATTGCTAGAACTAACAAAATTATTCTCGAGATTGGACACAGGACCTGAACTGCTTAAACGTGGTTAGACCTTATAAATTTAATGTTGTTGGCTACCAAAAAAGTAATTACTAGAAAATGAAAATCAAACTCTAAACCAACTGTAACTGAAGTACTGAATACTGTTAGAGATAAAATAACTGTGAGTGAGATCTTTAGACAAGGGAACCATCTAATTATAAAGAAACAAATGGAATCTGTGGGAAAAGTACATGCAAAATAATATAATAATGGAGTGAGGGTTAACAGAAGGTATGACTTGTTCAGTATACGCAATGTTGGAGTGTATGACGGGTGTTATAAAGAAATATGTATAAAATGTATAAAAATGTTATGGTTTGTTTTTTTCTTGTTACTGTATCGGTGCCTCTGTTTTAAGTGATAACTTAATAAGGTTGTTAAGAAAGGTCTTTGATACAAGCACAATCCCTTTCTACAAAAAGATTTTTTTCTCTCAAGATATTGCCTACTATCTTCCTGAACTACTGTACCAGCCCTTTTCATCTTCAAATTAAACTTTTACTGTAAATAGTGAAAAATGTGGTCTTTTTGGGCTTTGTCCCTTTTTCTGAAGAACCTGCCAGTGATCATGGGAGAATGGGTCTATAGTAGAACACCGAACTTTCAAAATTTCGAGTGTTCTAATATCGAACCCTATTAATCGAAAATTTAAAACACTGAACATACAGAACAGCGAATTTTTTCCTAGGGAAAAAATTACTGTTCCAAAACACATGCACATAACACAAGCACACAAAACAAACAGCAATCCGCACACATACACCTACACTCTTACACCTAACCCTACACTAAAACTATACATACACCACTAACTATCCATTTACCTTAACCCAAACCCTAAACTTAAGGTCCGTCACTATCGCACAGTCACCTCACCTGCGCCCTAACACTAACTCACCTAACCCGCCCTAACCCTCACGTCCACACAATCGCACACTTACCTGAACCCGACCCGTAACTTTCCACCACAGCGCTGAAAATACCGAAGCAACAGAAACTGACAACCAAATTCTTTCCCTAGGAAAAAATTCAGTTTTCTGTTTCTTTGATATTTTCAGCGTTCGCTGAAAACGGGTCAATATTAGAACACTCGAAATTTTGAAAGTTCGGTGTTCTAATATAGACCCTGGGAGAATGAGGATACATCAGTGACCTACACCTAAAACATAAATAGCTGTGCATCACATCCAATTTTTCAGTTTTGCATTGTGTGTGTGTGTATTACAGACACAGGTATACATAAAAATGCATTATATAAACACACATTATATATATATATATATATATATATATATATATATATATATATATACACATACACACACACATATATATATATATGTGTGTATATATATATATATATATATATATATATATATATATATATATATATATATATAGATAGTTGATGTAAAAAGTGTACACACCCCTGTTAAAATGCCAGGTTTTTGTGATATAAAAATGAGACCACAATAAATAATTTCAAAACTTTTCCCACCATTAATGTGACTGATAACCTGTACAATTCAATTGAAAAACAAACAAATCTGTTAGGTGAATATTAAAGAAATTTACAATAAGCTGGTTGCATAAGTGTGCACACCCTTAAACTAATTCTTTGTTGAAGCACCTTTTGATTTAATTACAGCATTTAGTCTTCTTGGGTTGGAGTCTATCAGCATGACACATATTGACTTGGCAATACTTGCCCACTCTTCCTTGCAAAAGTACTCCAAATCTGTCAGATTGCGAGGGCATCTCTTGTGCACAGCCCTCTTCAGGTCACCCCACAGATTTTCTATTCGATTTAGGTATGAGCTCTGGCTGGGCCCATTCCAAAACTTTCATTTTCTTCTGGTGAAGCCATTCTTTTGTTGATATGGGTGTACGTTTGGGGTCGTTGTTGTGTTGAAAGGGGAAATTCCTCTTCATCTTCAGCTTTCTAGCAGACCCCTGAAGGTTTTGGGCCAAAAGTGACTGGTATTTGGAACTGCTCATAATTCCCTCCACCTTGACTAAAGCCTCGGTTCCAGCTGAAGAAAGGCAACCCCAAAGCATGATACTGCTACCACCATGCTTCACCATGGAGAAGGTGTTCTTTTGGTGATGAAGTGTTGCTTTTGCACCAAACATACCTTTTGGAATTGTGGCCAAAAAGTTCAACCTTGTTCTCATCAGACCATAACACATTTTCCCACATGCTTTTGGGAGACGATGTATTGTTTTGCAAATTTTAGCCGGGCCTGGAGGTTTTTCTGTGTAAGAAAAAGTGTCAGTCTTGCAACTCTATCCCACAGTCCAGACATATGGAGAAATACTGAAGATTGTTGTTACATGTAGTACACAACCAGTACTTGCCAGAAATTCCTGCAGCTCCTTCAGTGTTGCTGTAGGTCTCTTGGCAGCCTCCCTGACCAGTTTTCGTCTGGTCATCAATTTTTGAGGGATGTCCAGTTCTTTGCAACGTCACTATTGTCCCATATTTTCTCCACTTTTTGATGACTGTCTTCACTGTGTTCCATGGTATATCCAACACTGTGGATATTTTTTGTACCCTTCTCCTCACTGATACCTTTCAACAATGAGATCACTTTGACGCTCTGTAAGCTCTCTGCAACTGAGTAAATGTCAAGAAAATCCTACTAGGACAGCTGAACTTTATTTGGGGTTAATCAGAGTCTCTTTAATTGATGCCAGGTGTGTACCAAAGAAGACTGAATGCTGTAATTAAATCAAAAGGTGCTTCAACAAAGTATTAGTTTAAGGGTGTGCACACTTATGCAACCAGCTTATTGTATGTTTATTTTTTACATTTATTCCCCTAACAGATATGATTGTTTTTCAACTGAATTGTACAAGTTACAGGTCACAATAAAGGTGGGAAAAGTTTTGAAATGATTTATTGTGGTCTATTTTTTTTATATCAAAAACCTGGCATTTTAACAGGGGTGTGGACACTTTTTATATCCACTATATATACATTGTTCTTTACAAGTCACACAAGCCACACAAATGTCACATCTCACAATTACGGCTACAAATATTCTGCATGAATGTAATATAATGATATCTGAAAAACTACAAAAGTATACAAGTTTATTCCATCACATACTCAGGACATTGATTGTGATTACTGAAAAAGAAATCACCACGCTAATTTCACATCATAATTTTATATCATACCTCTGTTGCTTGAAAACAGATTAATTTCTTATAATTCCAGACTATTCAATATGGTTTCTAAAACTTCCAGTGATGTGCATATTTCTATTCTAGTATTTACTGTATTTATACTGTTCTACCACCTCACTGGGATGTATGTTGTCTGCATGTTAATATCTGATGTACACCCATCTACCTCATTTAAAGTCTGATAATTTCTTATTTTACATCCTTTTGTAACTACTGTTCATACTGAGAATGACTACTGGTCCTGTTCATGACTGAAGATGGTCTGTGGATCAGCCTAACAATCCACTTAATAAAATAAAGACATAAATAAAATGTTGTTATCATAGGCAAGTTTATCTATACAACACTATTTCACTACACATAAAATTATTCATTTACAGTCAACAAATGCAAATTTAGTTATTAAGTGATTACACAGGCTACATAAGACACAACATATTTCCTATAAACTCTGTCTATAAACAAACTTTGTTAATAGTCATTCATTTTCTCTTCATACCAAACATACTGTTTTTACTGTGTTCAGCTAATACTGCAGTACTGGCAAAAATAGGAGAAAAGGTGCCAATGACAGCTGCAAAACTATTTTATATACCCTTTGCCATGTAACTCTATTAGATAATGCTGTTATGGTACTACTGTTTTTATCCCAAGTACATCCTGTACTCAAGCCAGCACTACAAAAGTAGTGACATTAATTTTCTATTGGACTTTTTCTAGGTTTGCAAAAAAAATCTCATAAAACCAGGCAGTTCATGGTTGTGCATGCACCTTACTGAATACATGACATGATGATACAGACAGCAGAAGTATAAAAAAATGACAATTATTACTGGTAGGTGGTGGCGATGATTACATTGTTGTATACAGTATGCTCAAAGTAATAAAGTCTAGCTGTATTTAAGTTAATGAATATTATAAAGAGATAAAAGAACTGGAATTGGGATCTTCAGAGAAGGGAAGGCGCAAATTACATAGAAATAAATCGAAATTGTAGGAATACATGCAAAACAATGTTCAGAAGAAGTGAGGTTTAAGGAAATGAATGAATTGAATAACTGTTGTGTGGACTGATGATAATAATATTGTATTTAAATGGATTTTTTTCTTTTAATGTACGTTTACTTAAATCTTAAGTGATAATTTAATAAAGGTGTTTAAAAAAAAGTAATGTAGTCTAATGTAAGAAAGTATGCAAAACACTGTACCTGTATCTGAAAAGTAAGGTGCAGATTTAACAGCTAGTAACTCAGGAAAATAAATGTAATGCACGTTATGGAAGGGAAGTAGTATGAATAAGGTGATAAACAGAGAAACTGTCAGCCCTTTCCTGACTTAAAACATTCCACTCCAAAAGCATCGGGCCTGGGAAGAAGTGCCTAATTCACTTAGTAAAAGCAACATAAACATGTAACAACTTTCATAGGTTGCAACACAAACTCTGTGGCAGTTTTGAAACTAAATGAAGATATATATGCGAAGAATACAATGCGTTGCGGACAAGAGAATAAAGTGATCACATCGATTTAAAGAGTGCAGAGAACTGCTCTAAACAATTCCCACAATTTTGGAGACTGCATTTTTTAAAAATAATGACACACAACTGCTATCGCCCCATAAATAAAAGGAAAACCATCATTTCACCACGAGCCCTCTGGGAAAAGAAGCCTTGTTAAAAGTTATGCCATGCCAAAAACAAAATAAGAATTTAAGTAATGTCCAAGACACATACAGTTATCCTAAACCTTCTGATCATACACAAGTAACACTATATAGAATGTATGTATGCATGAGGGGCATATTTTCGGTTACCAGCCAAGACAGATATTGCTGTAGCTTTGAAACACCGGCCAATAGGATTGATATTGCCACGGGGTTATGGGATGTCCGTAACAGTCAAAAAAAGCTCTCAATGCACCTTTCTGACAACTTACTACCCGACTATGCAAATTCATTTACAACCGTGTCAAAAACAAAATATTGCAGAGCACACATATTACATACACATCTCATCACATCAACACTGCTTCTTCACTAAACTGTTTTATCTTAAGTGCTGATCGACCGATTGCTTTCTCCGCTTAAATATCAAAGATGATATGCACATATACAAATGCATTATTTTTCTGAAGAGAAAATGATGTCAAATAAAAACAAAGTACTCAGTATCTGATGCATCCCCATGCACAGGTGACCGCCTCCTTGTTGAAACTTCCGGCAGTTCAAGAACGCCGGATGTGACGATCTGCAGACTCCTTACAAATGTGTTCTTTAGAATTTTTTCAGTCAGCTCTAGCTCCAAATCATTTTGGTGTACTGCATCGATAGAGGGCAGTGCTGATATTGTTTTCTCTTCATGGTTACACTTACGCAAAAGGCAAGTAGTCTGCATATCTAATTTACTACTGTGTGGTGTTTTACTTACCTTTCAACTGTCCTTCTTAATCCCTCCTAAAACTGGCGACTTTTGGACAAAAGACAGTGATTTACACTTAATAAGCAATGCCAATAATTAGATTTACTTTACTTCAGAAAATGTATATCAAGTCACGTTCACTTTTCTGTCAACGTCTGAAATTGGTACTACTAGATTAAATTAAACTGTCTCTGGCTGTTATCTCTGTATTCGTCTCTGATTCTGTTGAGATTTATCCCTGATTTCTTGAGAGCTATGCTGCTTTATTTTCCGCGCTACTCACCACTGTGACGATAAGGGGGACAAAAACGTTAAGGTATGCTGTGGGCAATAGCAATAGGAAAGTATATAGAGACATAACTTAGGGTTGCCACCTTTTCAAATGCCCAAAGTGGGACATTTTTGGTACAAACGTCAGATTTTGCAGGGCAAAACATACCCACGGCCAGTACAAATGACAGAACTTAACTTTTTTGCCTAAATAAAAGCTTATTCTTGTAGCATTTTAGTTGCTTATTCTGTTTCTTATAACATTTAGGTGTTTCACATACAGAATAATTGTTTTACGCAACTATTACATAAAACATAGTAAATATTTTTGCCATAAAATCTCAGGACATTTGCCATTTTTTAAATTTTTTTGCAGGACACAACTGCCCAAAGAAGGACTGTCCATCGCAAAGTGGGACAGGTGGTAACCCTAACATAACTCGGTCAGCCTTCCATCTTCAAAATCTGGAACATTTCTTTTCATACCTCTCAACCTCTTAGCAAAAGAAATCTGGATAAAGCCTAAAATAATGGGGTACAAGGGCCCAAAATAGGGGTATAAATATAAAACTGCTCTTATAAACTTAGGAAGTTGCTAGAATAACAGGACTTGTAACATGCATTTTTTGAAGGATATGAAGTCTAATTTGGTGACATCAATCCTCAGTGACTTGCCAGAAAACCAGAAATTTTATGAGAAACAGACTAAAACTATGAGGCAAAAATCTGGACAGCTGAGTGCTATGTTTCCTTTCATAATTTGGAACAAATTGGCAAAATGTGAGATACTTGTTAACAATGTAAACTAGAATACTTGCCAAAAGTTGTTTAGATGAATTATTGACTCCATATTATTTACCATGTATATTTAAGCAATAACCAATGACGTGGTGTGATATATTGAAGATTTACCCACGGTTGGAGTGGTTTAATCATGAGGGCGAAGTCCGAGTGATTAAATAAAGCCAACCGTGGGTAAATTTCAATATACCACAACCACAGAGTCGGTTATTGCTATTATACACAGACATTAAGAAAAAAAGGTACTTTTCCATTAACGGGGCAACAGTTGTGCCACAAAATATAGACGGAAAAGTAAGAGAAATGTTATTGTTTGTCCTGTTTTACTTTATGCTGCTTTCAGCTTGTTAGTTTATGGTTTGTAAGTCGTTTTTGTATTCTGTGTCTCGGACCTTGTATTTTTCCTATACTTTCGATCTTATGTATTTGTGGTTTTAGTTGAGTAATTTTGGTGGGAGTTGTCACTGTTTAGGTTGACCATTTATGTAGGTGTTATCAAAATATCCCGGTTTTATTCATGTGCATTTGCAGTAAACCCTTTACTAGAATGACAGTGTGAAACAAGGGTTGTAGTTAAACGAACCATTGGCATTTCAAGAAATACATTAATACAGCTTGGTACCAGCTCCACTTGTTTGAAATCATCACCATGTATTGCAGCAATGTGGTAGTTACCATTTTCTTTTTAACTTAGAAGAGATTCCCATAGAAGAGCTGTAGGGTACGTTGTAATATTTATGCTCAAGGTAAAATTAAATTGAGTAGATCTACTTTAATTTGAAATGTAACTGCGTCCAAATATGATCTTCCTTAAATTTTCGGGAAGGTATCTCTGCTTCTCTTCAACTGACATTCATGTCGTAAATTGCTAATCGGAATGGAAGCGTTCGCCTAAATTGTGTACTTTTAATACCACAGATAGGCTCTTAAAGCCATAATTACTGAAACATTGCCTACGATAAGAATTATGCTGCACACTTTTTTGGAAAGGAGGTTGATGTGTTATAAAATGTAATATTCTTTAATGTAATTGTATTATATACAATTACATTACTTCTACATGTATTACGATTACTTATAAATGTATTAAGATGTCTTTCTCTTGATACTCTGGCTATACAATGGTTCCAGTTATACCTAAACAACAGACAACAAACTGTGCTTTGGGACAACAACCTATCTTCCCATCTCCCTGTTACCCTGGGAGTTCCTCAAGGCTCTATTCTTGGCCCCCTCCTATTCTCAATTTATATAAATGACCTTCACCTAGCAATTACTGAAGCTACCTGTATTCAAAACGCAGATGATTCTACAATAATCTGCTCAGCTAAATCTTCATCTGAACTGCAGTCCTTAACTTTACCATAGTAGAAAACTGTTTTTTACAATGCTGCCTCCTCTTGAACCCCAAAAAGACAAAACTTTTACTCTTCACGCCCACCCACAAGTCCAGCCCAATAGACTTCTCAGTCCTATCCATTAATGGTACTCTTGTATCTCCAGATCTAATAACTAAACTTCTAGGAATAACAATAGATAACAACCTTACCTATGAAACTCACATTAGCAACACTATAAAAACTGTTAATAGGAAATTGGGCTCCCTTTATAGGATTAAACCATTCCTTTCTCCACAAGCCAGAACTTCTATTGCCCACACCCATTTAATCTCCACACTCCTCTATGCTTCATCCATATACACAAATCTGACAAAAAGCCACCTCAACAAGGTGTCAAACTCTTATAATAGCATTGCCAGATTTGCCACAGCCTCCTCTTTCAGGACCCACCACTGTCATAATCTGAAACAGCTAGGCTGGTTAGAGCTACAAAATCAGCTCCAATATAAGCAACTCACCATTGCCCATAAAGCCCTCTTCCAACCAACTAAAACTCCAATACTTTCAAGCCTTCTTACACCATATAAAAATCCTTAAGACCTTACACTCATCCAATAAATTACTAGTATCCACAAGTAAAGCCAACAATATTGTTGGTGACTCTCTGTTCTCTAATGACGTTGGAAAACACTGGAACCAACTTGCAAATGAACTGACATCACTGCCCTCTTTATCACTATTCAAACAAAAATTGAAACTGTACCTGAAAATACACTGGTTATGCCCCTGTACAAACCCAGACTAATCCAAAATGTCATTGCTATCATCCTCTGATGACCTATTACTTCTTATTTACTACTTTTACTGTCAAGGACTGGTCCATATCATTTCCTTATTCTATCCTAAATGAGCATGTTTAAAATATATATATATATATATATATATATATATATCCTTGGGAATAGAGTTTATAACAAACTTATCTAATGTTCTGTAATATTTCTGTGTATTCAACTGTTGAAATGTTATGTAATTATCTATAAAACAACTTCTGTACATGCATTTTACATGTTAATCATTTTTATTTGGAGCTTATCTCCCTGGGCCTCTACTGAAAATGGACATATCTCCAGATAGACTAGCACAGTCAACAAATGTAAAATAAATAAATAAATTGGTAACCTGATAAGTTGTTTCGGAGGTGGTTAAAGGAGTGGGAAGTGTAAATCACGGAGGTTTTGTGGTACAGATTACGTAGATGTAGTTTAAGGGTATATTATGATAATAGCAGTTAAGTGCTTGTATGTTGTAAAATGCTGTTCTACTATAAACATACTGAAGTCAGGAACTACATAGTTGCCCCATTAACGGAAAAGTACCGAAAACAAATACTTACTTTTCTTAAATAATGCCTTTGTATAACGGCACTGTACTGTCCTTCTGCGGCTGGTGGTATCCTGCTGCCTTGTTTTGATGTATTGTGCATGCGTATGGGATTTGCGTTCCCAGGGGAGGCCCGTGCTATTGGACTGCAGGACTTCAGTCCCCCCAGCTGTAAAAGAAAGAAGAAAGACAGAAGAAAGGAAAAAAAAACTAAATAAAAGAAGAACAAAAATCATGGACCTTCGAGCATGCGCACTCGCAGCATTTCTGACATCCAGATTGCTGTTGAACCAGTCTGGAGCACGCACAGAGCTCCAGACTGATTCAGCAGCAGTCTGGATCAGAAACACAGCAGTCAAGAGCATCCCAGAAGTCTATACAGTTAGTTACAACTGCATAGACTGGAAAGGGATTGGACTGCAACATCCACAGGCTGCCCTGATCTCGCAGGAAGGAAGAACATCACCATGGGATCGGGGAGCTTAGCGAGTGGATATATGGAGCTATACAGCAACAGAAGGCCCTGGACCCATGTAAGTGTATTATTACAAGCAACGGGGTGTGTGTGTGTGTGTGTGTGTGTGTGTGTGTGTGTGTGTGTGTGTGTGTGTGTGTGTGTGTGTGTGTGTGTGTGTGTGTGTGTGAAATGCCCCAGTTGCTGTATACTGGTGGCTAGAGAACACATAGTGGTGAGTAGGGAATACCTCACACTTGAACCCTGTACCTTGGTTGCAGGTGGCAAGGGCCTGAATTCCTTACCCACCACCATTTGTAAAAAATTGCAGATTTTTGCCTCATATTTGATCTGTTCTGTTCCTCATAAAATCTGTAGTGTCTGTATTTTTGTTACCTTACACAGTCAGTAGTGTAGTGGTGCACTGGTAGCATTGTTGCCTGACAGCTACAGGTTCTGTGGTTTGATTCTTGGCTGGGGTTCCTTCTTTGTGGAGTCTGCATGTTCTCCCATCTTACAAAGACATATGTCTGGAGTGTTTCTCCCTGGGCCTCTGCTGAAAATTGGCTTTTGTTCCAAGTTAGACTTTCCTGGTTAACAAATGTTAAATAAATAAAAATAACAGCCATTTGAATTTCAGACTTCATATTCTTCAGAAAGTACATGGTAACACAAAACCTTTTATTCTAACACTTTTCTAAGTTTATAACATGGGTATTTGAAATTTGTCTATTTTTGGCACTGTATTCCCCCATTATTGGCTTCGTCCAGGTTTTTTGTACTGAGGGTGAGAGCTATGGTGAGAACTGAATTCACTGAATATGTTTGGGGGCTGTATTTTCCCATTACTGTCTTGGTCTATGTGTTTATTGCTAAGGGGTTGGTTGAGAGCTATGGTGAGAACTGAATTCACTGAATACGTTTGAGGGCTGTATTCCAACATTATTGGCTTTGTTCAGGTGTTTTGTGCTAAGAGGTTGACAGCTATGGTGAGAACTGAATTCACTGAATATGTTTGGGGGCTGTATTCCCCCATTACTGGCTTTGTGTACGTGTTTTTGCTAAGAGGTTGACAGCTATGGTGAGAACTGAATTCACTAAATGGTAGCCATTTAAGTTTCAGTCTTCCTCTCTTCCACAAAACAGATGATTTGGCACAGTGGTATGTTGCTCTGACTGTTTTGCACAGGGTTCTTCATTCAATACTTGGCAGTGAAATGTATGGTGGTAACACAGCATTTTATTCTAGCAACTTTCCAACATTATACAAGCAGTGTTTAAAATATGTCCCTGGTTTTGGGGCTTTTGTCCCCTCTCCCCACAATGAATTGTGTCTTTTTCCAGATTTCTTGTGCTGCAAAGTTCAGAGATACAGCTGAGTGTCAAGTAGATTTTACAAGAAGCTGGGAGCTGCAGGGGAACAAAAGTTTAGTGCTGCTTATGCTGAGTCTGCTTGCACTGTTAATAGTACAATAGGTAGTGTACTTGCTTTTGATGCAGAAGGCTGTGGGTTCTAGTCCCACAGTAGGTAGATGCATTGCTGATACTGTACTGTGTTGTAAAGGGGGTGGATGCTGCAGTCCTTTTTTGGCGAAGATACCTAGTAACTATGAACCTGTTATCAGTTTGCCATCCATTCCCTATTGCAATATTACTAGCTTATCATTTTGTTAATGCAACATAGGCAATTTATTCTTCAAGGGCAACAGGCCTGTTTGTAGATGAAACAATGAAATATAAAGTTGTTTGCTAGCAGCAACCTCTTCATTAGTTACAGATTTCTTTAATGTGGAATTATTTAGATGACTTTTACTTCTTCAGAGATTGTGCATATTTACTGATGCTGGTAGACTGTAGAAGTTTGAGTAGACTTTTATGATGGAAATCTTCTGAATTGGGCAGTTTTTTTCATTACTGGTGCATGCATTTTGTTTCATTGTTTACTGGACAAATGTTCAAAACAATAAATTTAAAACGCCCTCTAACAACTGTACTGTATTGTACAAGGAATCTAATTTAATACAATCAGGAAGGTGTATCAAAGAGCACATGTATGTTTCGTGTGTATGGGATTTGAAAACAGCCCAAAATTAATTTTTATCTGCCACTGGCTAAATGTATTTTCTTTGAATGTGGGTTTCAATGCTGTTTCAATGAAAGTGAGTTTCAAGGGAAGAGACGTTTTAATGCTAAGTCTGTTTTCATTGTGAGACTGCATTGCTTTGTTTAGCAGATGTCTTAGTGTTTGTGCTGTAAAATGCAAAATAAAACTTTCAAATGAAGTCCAAAGCATCGTCGAAGTAAAGCAGTATGCACATTAGTGTTTATGGTAAATGGGGTGAAATAGCCAAGTAATGGTTCATTGGGGAGGCTCCATTCGACCATGATTTTGTGAGGGGGAAGGGCGGCAAACTCAGACAGCCCCGGCTGAACTGTACCTCTCAACTGAATGAATAGATTTTTGCTTCTTATTTTTGGTTTGTTCCTCATAAAATTTGTGGTTTTCTGGCAAATCATTTAGGAATTAAGTCACTAAATAATGACAGACACTGAGTTTCAGACTTCATAATCTTCAGAAAAATACATGCTAAAGCAACACCTGTTATTCTATCAACTGTCTCAGTTTATACAAGAGCAATTTTTAGTACTGTTTATATGTTCCCCCAATATATTTGTCCTTGTCCAGATTTCCTGCATTAGCAGGTTGAGAGGTATGTGCTAATAAATTGCTTTATAGAATTAGGCATAGCCAAACCTCACAACTGTCCCCGATTTTGGCTCAAAATGTTGCTCTTCCCCTAATAATCCCTCCGCAAAATGGCAATTTTGGAAGAAAACGTGGAGGGTTTACAATGAATAAATAACTGTAATAATCAGAGTTATAGGTTACTTTTATTTCAGAAATGCATGTAGATTTATTTTGTCAGCTGCTCAAGTCAGCAGTACTAATATTAAAAAAGTGTCCCTTCTTTGACTGGTTCCCAGCTGTATTGTGTGGCTATTTTATATTTTTGCATCACATTTTTGGTCCATTTTTCATAAAATTGTGGTTTTTGGCAAATTAGTGGCAAATCATTAAAGACTGAAGTTAGAAAATAATGACAGACATTTGAGTTTTAGATTTCATACCCTTCAGAAAATTCATACTAATGCAATTCTATTATCTTTCTAAGTTTATAACAGCAATATTTACAAATTGTCCTTATTTTTGGGCCTTTGTCCCACGTCTATGTATGGCTTTGGCAAGATGTCTTGCTCTGAGGTTGAGAGGTATGACAAGTGTGTCAGGGCCATCACATTCAGACAGAGAGATTTCTAATTGTGACATAATTGTTGCACCCCACTCCCCCATGTAGTGACTGGATGTGACCAAGCAAGGCAAGGAGCAGTTATGCAGTGTAAATGTGCAGAATATCCCCTCATCCAAGGTAGACACAAGTACTACAGTGGCTTTTCATCTGTCCTTGATTTTGCAGAATGTTCTGGTTTCTGTCATATTTTTATACTGTTGATTTATACTTATTATTATTCAGAAAGTGCCTGTTGCTCTGTGTTTAAATAGCAGTGTTTAATGACCATCAGGTAAGCTTGTCTGAGATTGTAAGATGCAAGTAAGCTTTAATAAGCATACTGTTAAATAATTGCCAACATTGAAAGCCTTTCTGTTGTTGCCATGCAGAGAAAACTTACATAACTAGATAACGTTTAAGCCTTGGGTATTGAAATGCATATGACAGTATTTTGTAATAAAGGACAAGATTACATTATTTTAAAAAGCTCATTACATTTTTTGGAGACTTGCAGTCATCTTTGCAGGCTTTACCTGTAAACTAAACAGAATGCCAATCTATCATGTGGGGTCCATAATCTGTGCAGTAATCCTTTAAGCAATGTATCTTGAGCTTGTTTCTTGTTTGCTTTTCATTTTTTCACTTTGATCATGTTTTCTCCATGAAACAAGTAGATAGTTGTTGTCACGCAGCAGGTCTTTTTTGGATAAGAAACATTTTTACAAGTGGGGGTATTACAGAGATGGCTACTTTCAGCATGTTACTTGCTATTTTAATAAAGCTGAATATAAATTATAATTAGAACTGCAGTGCAAGTAGAAGTTTTTTTTTGAGTTGAGTGCTGCTTGTTTTTCCTATACTTGAGTTTGACTGGCATTCCAGTAATGTATTTAAAAAGTAATTTATTTTTTCATGTCTCACAGCCTTTTTGTTTCCATCTAGATATTAAGTAAGCTGTCCTGCAGCTAATGCATTGAAATATTTTTTTTCTTCTACACTTCATTTTGTCTTGATTGGACTCTCATAATGATGGTTTGGCATCCAGGGCAGCATATTTAATTAAAGTTACAGTTTTTGTGGTTTTGAGCATTGCTCCTCCCCTTTCTAGTTGGCCACACCCCTTCCCAATTGACCCCACCCATTCAGCTGTCTTCTGCAGTCCGCCTTTGATTTGACGTCACCAGCCGCCACTGGTTCCCATGCATACCCAGTACATCAGTGCTTTGAAAAGGAAGCAACGGAGAAAAGAAAGTCTCCGTTGCTCTGTTTTTAAAAGTTTCAGCAACTGTAGGGGTAGGAGAGAGAGACAGAATGGAGAAAATGCAAAGAAAGTCAGGTACATGTCTTTAGTTTTAAATAACGTACCTGATTTTCTTTGTATTTCCTCCATGCTGCCTCTCTGGTATGTCCGGAGTCCAGACTACAGATTTTTTTTTTACTATTTGTTAAAAAAAAATAAAAGTTATGGAATATACGAACGGAAGGAAGTCCGGGTGACCAGACATTTTTCCTTTGGTATATTCTGGGATTTACAACGGGTACGCTGGTTGGGCTGGCCAATCAGTGTGCTCATTTTTGAAATTAATGGGGAGTCATTGTATAATTGTTTTTTAACAATGCCAATTAACTTCTTCCCAGGGCCTATCTCAAACTTCTACCATGGTCCTTATTTCTTACTCCAGCTAATGATCATTTACGCATTTATTTCATTTTTTGTAATTTATTTGAATTAAGTGATGTATTTGTCAGCAGGAGAAAGGGAAAAGTGAAAGCTTGGATGTTTACAACAAACACATAATATATCTCCCAATAAATGTTAAAAGAATAGCATACCTTTCAACTTATTTTCTCAAGAATTCTAGACTAAGCCAAAAATAATGAAGTATAACGGAGAACAGTGGACCATGAAAGTCTTTGCATGGCAGTTAAAATGTTTGACAGTAACATACTTTGATAGTTGCGCCAGATAGATTTTGTAAGTTGACAGTGGCAGTTTTTAAATATTATTATAATTCACTTAAGACATTAATAGAACATACGTTTTGACATGACCATGCATTTTCTGAACAATAAGAAATATGAAACTCTACAATGTATGGTATTAATTGTAATCCTGATCAGTTTACTAAAATTTCCACAATTCTACATGTGATTTCAGCCTATAAAGCATCCCATTTTGTTGTAAAATGTAGCATTTGAAGTATGATGTTATGAGGTAGTGCAGTCTGTGCCAGGGAGAGTAGGCAGTACATGGGTACATATGCCAGCATGTTTTGTAAATAATTTTATGTTATTTGACTATCACACTGATTTGTACAGATGCTGGAGTTAAAAGTATATTTGTAAAGTTACTTATGTTAAAAATGCATCAACAGTGGGTCCTGCTGGACAAAAAGAATGTAAGCATGTATATTAAATTTTATTGTTATAACTGATTTAATGTATATGTTTAAGGGTGGAAAGTTTGAAATTGTGTCATAGGTTTCAGATGCTGCCACAGATCTTAGCAAAGCTCTGTGTGTGTATTGTACCAGAGTCAGGTGACCAGAGATGATGTCATCCTGTAACTAGCATCTGGTTTGTTTGGAACTCTCACAGGAAAGATTTCTGACAGGATATACATCTGACACATCCACAGAGAGAGAGAGAGAGAGACATCATCTGGCTTTTGCTGTGGTAAGAGACGCAGTACACATTGCCTTGCCTTGCTTTAGTAAGTAGTCAGGGAACAGTAACTCTTTAGTTAGCCAAGGACATTTAGTGAGAATAGTTTAGTATTGTTTACTGCATCTGTGAGAAACTACCCAACTGTATTATTTTATATATTTCTGTGGTTGAAACTCTGTTGTTTACTGTATTCAGTGTCCTCCTGTTTTCTGTTTTATTATTTGTCGTTAAATATTTTAATACCTTTCATTGCGGCTGGTCCTTTAG